>NC_090756.1:53738291-53758291 GCF_036898095.1 Palaemon carinicauda
TTTTTGTGCTTCACGCTTCATAGTCCTCAGTCATTTAGGGCCTGGGGTCTTCTAACTCTTCTAGTGCCTTGTGGAGCCCAGCTAAACGTTTGGTGAACTAAACTCTCTTGGAGAATGCGAAGAAGAACATGATCAAACCATCTCCATCCACCCCTCACCATGATTTCATCCACATATGGCACTTGAGTAATCTCTCTTATAGTTTCATTTTCTTATAAAAGCAGTGTTTATTATCATTAGCTAAGCTACAACTCTAATTGGGGGAAGATGGAATGCTATAAACCCGAGGGCTTCAGCAGACGAAAATAGCCCAGTGAGGAAAAGAAATAAGGAAATAGATAAAGTACAAGAGAATTAATGAACAATTGAAATGAAATATTTGAGAACAGTACCAACTTTAAAACAGATCTTTCATATATTAACTATAAAAAGAGATTTATGCCAGCCTGTTCAACATAAATATATTATTATTATTATTATTATTATTACTATCCAAGCTACAACCCTAATTGGAAAAAGCAAGATGCTATAAGCCCAGGGGCTCCAATAGGGGGAAAAAATAGCCCAGTGAGGAAAGGAAATAAGGAAATAAATAAATGAAGAGAACAAATTAAACAATAAATCATTCTAAAAAAAAAGTAATGTCAAAAGAGATATATCATATATAAACTATTAACAACGTCAACAACAAAAATGTCATATATAAACTATAAAAAGACTCATGTCCGTCTGGTCAACAAAAAAAGCATTTGCTCCAACTTTGAACTTTTGAAGTTCTACTGATTCAACAACCCGATTAGGAAGATCATTCCACAACTTGGTAACAGCTGGAATAAAACTTCTAGAGTACTGCGTAGTATTGAGTCTTATGATGGAGAAGGCCTGGCTATTAGAATTAACTGCCTGCCTAGTATTACGAACAGGATAGAATTGTCCCAGGGAGATCTGAATGTAAAGGATGGTCAGAGTTATGAAAAATCTTATGCAACATGCATAATGAACTAATTGATCGACGGTGCCAGAGATTAATATCTAGATCAGGAATAAGAAATTTAATAGACCGTAAGTTTCTGTCCAACAAATTAAGATGAGAATCAGCAGCTGAAGACCAGACAGGGAGAACAATACTCAAAACAAGGTAGAATAAAAGAATTAAAACACTTCTTCAGAATAGATTGATCACCGAATATCTTAAAAGACTTTCTCAATAAGCCAATTTTTTGTGCAATTGAAGAAGACACAGACCTTATATGTTTCTCAAAAGTAAATTTGCTGTCAAGAATCACGCCTAAAATTTTGAAAGAGTCATACAAATTTAAAGAAACATTATCAATACTGAGATCCGGATGTTGAAGAGCCACCGTCCTTGACCTACTTACAATCATACTTTGAGTTTTGTTAGGATTCAACTTCATACCCCATAATTTGCACCATGCACTAATTTTAGCTAAATCTCTATTAAGGGATTCACCAACCCCAGATCTACATTCAGGGGATGGAATTGATGCAAAGAGAGTAGCATCATCTGCATATGCAACAAGCTTATTTTCTAGGCCAAACCACATGTCATGTGTATATAGTATGAAAAGTAATGGGCCAAGAACACTACCCTGTGGAACACCGGATATCACATTCCTATACTCACTATGGTGCCCATCAACAACAACTCTTTGAGATCTACTACTTAAAAAATCAATAATAATGCTAAGAAACGACCCACCCACTCCCAACTGTTTCAGTTTGAAAACAAGGGCCTCATGATTAACACGGTCAAAGGCAGCACTAAAATCAAGGCCAATCATACGAACTTCCCGACCACAATCAAGGGATTTCTGTACTGCATTGGAGATTGTAATTTGCTGCATTTTTTTACTTTTGAAGATAATATTGTTACTTAGTTTAAAAAATAAAATAGATGTATTCAAGATCAAGATATTATTATTATTATTATTATTATTAAATGCTAAGCTACAACCCTAGTTGGAAAAGCAGGATGCTATAAGCCCAGGGGCCCCAACAGGGAAAATAGCTCACTGAGGAAAGGAAACATGGAAAAATAAAATATTTTAAGAATAGTAACATTTAAATAAATATTTCCTATATAAACAATAAAAACTTCAACAAAACAAGAGAAAGAGAAACTAGATACAACAGTGTGCCTGAGTGTACCCTCAAGCAAGAGAACTCTAACCCAAGACAGTGGAAGGCCATGGTACAGAGGCTATAGCACTACCCAAGACTAGAGAACAATGGTTTGATTTTGGAGTGTCCTTCTCCTAGAAGAGCTGCTTACCATAGCTAAAGAGTCTCTTCTACCCTTACCAAGAGGAAAGTAGCCACTGAACAATTACATTGCCGTAGTTAACCCCTGGGGTGAAGAAGAATTGTTTAATAATCTCAGTGTTGTCAGGTGTATGAGGACAGAGGAGAATCTGTAAAGAATAGGCCAGACTATTCGATGTCTGTGTAGGCAAAGGGAAAGAACCGTAACCAGAGAGAAGGATCCAATATGGTACTGTCTGGCCAGTCAAAGGACCCCCTAACTCTCTAGCGGTAGTATCTCAACGGGCGGCTGGTCAATATGGTCAATTATCTCTTTTTGGAATTTTTTTATTAATTCATTTAAGTCAAATGCAGTTGAAAGTTGGCCAATTTAACTCCAAGAAATCAAAACTAACTCATTCTCAATAAAAGTAAGATTTTATTATTTCATCATATATTTTACTAATATTTGATCGTTTTTATGGTGTAAAATTTCAATTATGTCTATAAACTCAATTTCATGGATAGAAAGGATTAAAAATCTTGTTGTCGTTTCAAGGATAGAAAGGATTAAAAATCTTGTTGTCGTTTCAAGGATAGAAAGGATTAAAAATCTTGTTGTCGTTTCAAGGATAAAAAGAATTAAAAATCTTGTTGTCGTTTCAAGGATAGAAAGGATTAAAAATCTTGTTGTCGTTCCAAGGATAAAAAGAATTAAAAATCTTGTTGTCGTTTCAAGGATAGAAAGGATTAAAAATCTTGTTGTCGTTTCAAGGATAAAAAGAATTAAAAATCTTGTTGTCGTTTGAGTAACAATGGACATATATATATATATATATATATATATTGTGTGCGTGTGTTGGCCCGTTCTGTTATCCTTTTATACCAAACATGGAATTTCTTGCCAATTTAAACCTTATAACAAAAGAAAACTTGTATATTACGTAGTTTTCGAAGATCTTAAACTCAGTGATATTTGGTGAGAGAGAGAGAGAGAGAGAGAGAGAGAGAGAGAGAACACGCACCTTCGAACTAGACCTATTCTTGAACGCACGAAGCCACTGGTTCCTGAAAAAGATTCTCTCATGACATAAATAGCCGCTTGAAAGTTGTTCCTCCTACACCCCCTTCTTCATCCCCCCACCCCCTCCCTTCTCTTCCTCTTCTTCAAAATGCCTCACAAATCTTAGAAACGAATGGAAAGATTGGACGTCTGTCATAATAAGGTGCTTGTGTTTGGCTGCCGGGGATAACGTTTCTTTGCTTTTTTTGCCAGAAATGCTGAGAGTTTTCTTAATTTTCCTATGCCTTTTATGTTTGTTTGTGTATTTATCCTGTTTATTTTCCCCTGTTCTTTTTCTGATATCATAACCCTAGTTCGAAACTTCTTAATGCAAACGGCTCTATGGTAGCCACGCCTAAGCCTAGCAGGGAAAAATAGCCCAGTGAGGAAAGAAAATAAGGATATAAATAAATTATATGAGAAGTAATGAACAATGAATATAAAATAGAGATTTTAGAGATGAGATTTTGATTGCTAACACGGAAGACTTGAAAACAAATTAAGAAAGATGATCATGATTCAGTTGGGAGGAATTAAGTTTTAGGAGTCTAATTAATAACTTAACCAGAAGGAAATTCTAAGTTTTTTTTTGCGGATAAGTAAAGAAAGTTGTTTCCACAGTGCAGGTAATTAGCAGTAGGTTTTCCTGTATTCGATACGAATAGATAACACCTTATTATACCTAATGCAGTTTAATACTATGATAAAATAGAGGTATCATGATTATGTTGAATTTCCTGAAATAGCTCCAATAGGTCTACTAGTACTGTACTAGTTCAATTCACAGCATATTTTAGAAGTTTAAACATGCTATTGTAATGATATAGGGGTTATGCTAGCCTAATGCAAACGTCCCTGCCTGATGATCTGTTGGATAGGGGTTCGAGACCAACTCAAGGTCGATAGTTTCTTGTGGTTACCTTGCCATCCTTGTGAGATAAGGATGGGATGTTTAAGGGAGCCTATAGGTTTACCAGTTAAGTCATCAGCAGCCATTACCTGGCCCTCCTTGTCCTATATTTGGTGTAGAGGGGGCTTGAACGCTGATCATAAGTATATATGGTCAGTCTCTAGGGCATTTTCACTGTCACTTGATTTGGCAGTTGATAGTTGATGTGGCAGTTGATACTTATAAAAAACATTGTTTATTTAACATTTTATGTTGATAACAGTTAATATATCCTTTAAAGCTTTCTACTCAGAATGTTTTCACATTCTTTTGGTCTTACCAGGAACATTTAAACGTCCAAAATAGGTTTACAATTTATTTTAGCCCCTTGAAGCTTTTGAACTCAAGAATTTTAAATTTCAAATCTAAATACTCTAATAAAATTATAATTATATATTATTATTATTATTATTATTATTATTATTATTATTATTATTATTATTATTGTTATTATTATTATTAATATTATTATCATTATTATTATTATTATCATTATTATTAGTGTAAACTAAGCTACAACCATAGTTGTAAAAGCAGGATGTCATAAGCCCGAATGCTCCATCAGGGAAAAATACCCCAGTGAGGACAGGATGTAGGGAAACAAATACAATAGTGAGCACGTGTGTACCCTCAAGCAAGAGAACTTTAACATAAGACTTCAAATAAACCTAATTTAGGTAAAGCGAATGACATTTTAAACTCTATAAAAATAAAAGACGGGAAAAGGGAATTTCCAAATACCAAAAGAGTCTTGAAGCCTTCCTTTGGAAAGACTAATGGAGCGCTTGCAAGTAGTTTTAGCGGAAAGCAGTGCTTCAAAAAGACTCACATTAGTCTTTGTGATCATCTGTCCAGAAAACCCTTTCTTATGGCATCATCCGGTTCAGATGAATCTTCCAGGGGTGATTCCAGAGCAACAAGATTGTTGCAATAGAATGGAAATGCTTTCAGCTGTCTTGTTTCCAGTCAGTATCACGAGGTTTAACTCTCTCTCTCTCTCTCTCTCTCTCTCTCTCTCTCTCTCTCTCTCTCTCTCTATCGTTTATATAACTTGGAATATTTTAGCGGAAAGCGGTTCTTCAAAAAGACTTACATTAGTCTTTTTGAAGGAAAGTCTTGCATAAAGTTTTTAGTGTTCCGGCCATGAAGGAAGTCTTGAAAAGAGAGAGAGAGAGAGAGGGAGAGAGAGAGAGAGAGAGAGAGAGAGAGAGAGAGAGAGAGAGAGAGTCTATTGTCCCTCTAGAATAGATCGATGGGTAGTACGTAGCCTATATTTAATGACCGATCTTTTGATGGTTAGATAGTTAGACTAAAAAAAGATAGTCAGGCGTATTACTAGATAGATGTATGGATTGATGGATAGACAGATATCTAGGTAGATAGATGGACAGATATCTAGGTAGATACATAGACAGATATGTAGGTAGATAGGTAGTCAGATATATCGGTAGATAGATAGACAGATATCTAGGTAAATAAATGGACATATATTTAAGTAGATAGCTGGATAGATATATCAGCTGATGGATAGACAGATATCTAGGTCGATAGATAAATATCTAGATAAATAAACAGTTATTTAGATAGATAAACAGATATTTAGGCAGATAGACATATCTAGGCAGATTGATAAATAAACAAATAATTTGGTAGATGGATAGAAAGATATCTAGGTAAATAGATAGATAGATCAGCACACACACACGCACACACACACACACACACACATATATATATATATATATATATAGAGAGAGAGAGAGAGAGAGAGAGAGAGAGAGAGAGAGATATATATATATATATATTTTATATATATATATATATATATATGCTATCTCTGTCTTACAAATAAAAGCAACATTCCCAGCCTGTTATTCAAGTCATTGCTTTAGAGAAGAGAAAAGGAAAAGACGAATTTAATCAGCTGTCCAGAAAACCCTTTTGAATGGCAGCATCCGGTCCAGATATATCTTTCAGAGGTGATTGCAAAGCAACAGGATTGTTGCAATAGAGAGGAATTGCTTTCAGGTGTCTGGTTTCCAGTGTGTATCATGAGGTCTCTCTCTCTCTCTCTCTCTCTCTCTCTCTCTCTCTCTCTCTCTCGTTGTATCTAAGTTGGAATATTTCTATTCAATCTCCGTTGTCCCCGAATTCAGTAGAGGTATCGTACATCTGATCGGCGCCCAAGGCCCCTCTCCATCAAGCTAGGACAATGGAGGGCCAGGCAATGGTTGCTGATGACTCAGCACGCAGATCTATAAGCTCCTCAAAATCACCGTCCCTAGCTCACTAGGACGGTGGGGTTACAATGAAAACTATTTAGCTGGAGCTGAGTTCGAACTCCCGTCCAGCAGATAGCGATGCAGGGAAGTTTTCCATAGGCTACCTCCTGACTAAGCAAAAATTTTGGGTCTTGATATCATGTGTTAGTCGGGATTGATACAGAAGGAAAAGCCAATTTCCTAGGCTAGCCCAAGGTTTCCTAGGTTAGGTTAAGTTGGTTCAGATTAAGATGGATGATTTTAAGGTGATATATTTCGTCTTTTTTTTTCTAGAAAGTTTTTGCTGTCTGAGACATTTTCCATCTTATGTTTGCTTTTCATGCTTTGGATGTTTAAACATTCATTGATACTTCAAAAATCAGTTTTTTATCTATATATGGCTACTTAGAAAAATCTGTTGTTTTTGTTGTTTTTGTGTATATGTTATTACAAACCTTACGTTTGTTTAGTAATTGTAAGAAAAAATAAAGCCAAAATCCGAGGAGCTACTACATCCTACTACACTTTTTATTATATATATTTTACAATTTCTGAATTACATATTGGAATTTTTCAGAAACTGAAAAAACGTAGTCCCTCGTCCAGTTTCCTTTTCATTTGTTGAAGCATGAAAGAACATATGGTAAACTGTGGCTGTAGATTGGCCTGCTTCAACTGAAAATCATTTTGAGTAGCTTTTTACAAAAGACCCTCTGGCGATGTTAGAAAATACTTTTTTTATTCAACGTTTTACATTTTGTATTTGCAAAAATTACAGTTTTACGGAACATTTTATTGTAGACAGTTACTTTTATTATTATTTCTATTGTTTGCTAAGCTACAACCATAGTTGGAAAAGCAGGATGCTATAGGCTCAAGGGCCCAACAGGGAAAATAGCCCAGTGAGGAAAGGAAACGAGAAAAAATAAAATATCTTAAGAACGTCAACAACCTTTAAATAAATATTTCCCATATAAACTATACAAACTAACAAAACATGAGGAACAGAATTTAGATAAAATATTGTGCCTGACTGTACCCCAAAAGCAAGAGGCTATGGCACTACTCATACTAAGAGGAAAGTAACCACTGAACAATTACATTCAATCACTAATCTCTTGAGCAAAGAATTTCTTGGTAATCTCAGTGCTGTCAGTTATATGAGGACAGAGGAGCTTGTGGAAAGGATAGGCCAGACTATTCGGTGTATGTGTAGGCTAAGTATAAATGATCCGTAACCACAGAGAGGAATCCAGTGTAGTACTTTTTTACTATTCAAAGGACCCAATAACTCTAGCTTTACAAAGAGTGTCCAAATAAGTCTCAGGTCTTTTCAAGTTGGCTTTCCAACTCTAGTTAAGAAATCGAAGGTTGGAGATCACAGAGAGTGTAAATAAAGTTAGTAAGTCATTCAAATCAGTCGCAATTAGAAACAGAAATAAAAAAAAAAATTCATATCACAACGCTCATTGTAAAATCATTTTGAGACTTACTAAATGGTGAAGATGGACTAGCAGCACTCTGAGTGTGTGTGGATGGAAAAACTATAGGAGAATGGTGTCTATGGCACAGAAATAATAATGATGAAAGGGGACGAAAGTAATCAGAGAAAGTAGTGTGAGTCTTTGTTTTTTTTTCATTCGCAAAATGAAGTCGGTAAACGAGGAAAGAATTGCATTATTGGTGGAAAATGGAAAACAAAAGATGTTAATGATTGTTGATGGTGAAATGTTTCTCTCTGTTTAGTTGAATACAAAAGATTTCTTGTCACTTTTTTCATGAATATAAAACCTTTCTTCATTGGCAGTTTCCTTTACAATTGTATGAAGTAACATTTTTTTATATGAAAGCACATCTTGCAGGATTTTAGCTAATTTTTCTGTATATATGATCAGTCTCTAGGGCGTTGTCCTGCTTGCTAGGGCAATGTTACTTTCCCTAGCCTCTGCCATTCATGAGAGGCCTCTAAATCTGCAAACATGCTCTTTTTCATGTCTTGGGCTTTTATCCCCACGCTGACCAACTGCGGATTGGTGATGCTGAGGGATTTACGTCTGTTATCTCACAGTAAACCAACCTAGCATAGCGATACACAAACCCTTTCATCGTGTTAAGGCATCCCCACTTATTTACCCTCTTATAAAGAACTGTCTAATAAACGGTGGTAGATATATTTTATCCCAGACAAGGTCATATGTCTATTTTATATCTACATACATCTCTCTTTTTTATCTCTTACTGCATTACCTGTCTTCGCATGGAGACAGATGTATTCCAAAATAGATTAATTGCGTTGATGTATTTTGTACATTTTTGGTCATACGTACTAAAGGCGTTTTTCTCCTTTTAACACATTTACTATGTACGATGAAAAGATCAAATTGAATTTATTGTAAAATATTATGATTTATGTATGAAGTATCCGATTTGATGTTGTTACTGTTCTTGAAATATTTCATACTAATCTTTAATTATTTCTCTTGTAGTTTATTTATTTCCTGGTTTCATTTCCTCACTGGGCTTTTTTTCCCTCTTGGAAGCCTGGGGCTTATAGGATTCTGCTTTTCCAACTAGGGTTGGCCATTTTTCATTATTCATTTTGATTTTTAAATAAATGAAATTTTGTTCTGTATGGTGAAAATATAGAGGATTTTTTCACTCCAATATCATATAAATGAATTTGATTGCCATTATATTATGTTTTGACTGTATGGAAGAGAGAGCAATTTGCTTTGCATTCAGTTATAGATTTTGATGATTATGATTCGAGAAATAAAACATAAATAAAAACTTTAATATTATTATTATTATTATTATTATTATTATTATTATTATTATTATTATTATTATTATTATTATTATTATTATTATTATTATTATTATTAAAGATCGTTAATCTATAAGAAATTCTTCCACATAATACACAAATTCATTCTGTTTTTAGAAAATTCTCTACTCTCAAATGAAACATAAAAAGCAACAACAATATTATTATTATTATTATTATTATTATTATTATTATTATTATTATTATTATTATTATTATTATTATTATTATTATTATTATTATTATTATTATTGTGGTCTTAATTTAATTTTATTATTTCTTTTTGACCTCGCTGGAATGTCTGCTAAGTAAGGATAAAAGCAATACTTTTATTGAATAATAAATGAATAAATAAGAAATAACCAATGAAGGAATATATTCCATTTTGTCTTAATAAAAAAAAAACAAGATTTATATTTATAAGAAGATTTTACTTTAACAGAAACTAAAGACTTGATTCAGTGTTTTACTACTAAAGAGGTTCATTCCCAAGTGCAAACATTCCCATCCCCCCTTTCTCGTATTCCAAGTATTCCTAGCACAAACTGATTCCTAAGTCGGGTCCCTATTCAGTTTGTAGCGTCCGACCAATCAGGATTAAGGTGAAGTGGGTGACGTTTATCCAGTCAAATGAGAGACTAGAGAGCCTGTGTGATTCTCGCTTGACTAAAAGTGAATCTGGATGTGAGTTTCGGGGACCTCTATTGTTCAAAATAACTTCAATTGATATTCTGTGATGCAAAACAAATTGTTATCGGTAAGAAGTTTTAATGTTTCTTTTTTCCTGGTAATGAAGTTATTTAATGTGTTTGGAAGTTAGAGCAAGAGGAGATATCATGCAATATTTCTCTCGAAATATTTTTCTTATTCGTTCAATCGGATCTTCTTCTTCTTCTTCTTCTTCTTATTATTATTATTATTATTATTACTATTATTATTATTATTATTATTATTATTATTATTATTCCCACCGATATCCTTACATTAAAGGGTTGGTAGCTTGATGTGTTTTCTCTAGTCATTGGAATAATCAGACTAAATTAGATTTACCAAATATGTCATAAAACACTGAAATGTAAAATTCATAAAAAACGGGAAGTTTTTTAACCTCTGAAATGTTTAGGCCTTTCTGAAATGTGTATTTCCCAAAATAAATCTCGCCACCTCTCCACCCAAGCTAGGACCAAGGAGGGTCAGGCAATGGCTGCTGATGACTCAGCAGATAGACCTATGGGCTCCCACAAATCCTCCATCCTTAGCTCGTGAAGTTGCAGGGACCAAAGAAACTATCGAGTTTAGGCGAGACTTGAACCCGAATCTAGCCGTCACCAGTTAGGGACGTTACCACATCGGCCATCATAACCCTATGATATGTTTTCATATAAATAATAATCTATCAAAATAATGAACATAGCCATTAACGTTAAAACGTTAACATATAGAAATATTCTTTTTGCTAAACTTATCTCATTTAACTGTTCCAATTACTTCTGCCAAGGAGGTTATGAACCGACCCGCATTTATTTATTTATTTATATATTTATTTATTTATTTATTTGTTTGTTTGTTTGTTTGAGAGCAGGATTACGTCACATTTTCCTGCCTGATTTTTACCAAATTTTAACACCGGATAGGTATTTTGCTTTGGAAAAAAACCCACTAAATTTTGGAGGTGATCCGGATCAAGATTGTGATTCTGGTTATTATCGTTATTATAATAAAGTTGAGTCATTCACAGTCAGTATACGACAGAGGAAAAGGTTGGTCCGTAGAATTGAGTAAAATGTTGACACTCTTCATTGGTGGAGGTTGGAAATCTCTGAATGTTCTTTCTACTTATTTCCTTATGGATTCATCGACAGAAAATATAGTCAGTTGTTCCTCGAAAAATATTATCATCATGTTATTCTCGGAAACACGTGTACTACGATAGCTTCTTTTATTTTCACTAAGCAATGGCTGTGACCTCATTGAAGATTACTATTGTTATATCATCATTCCCAGTTAAATAGCTACTACAAAGTCTAGAAATTATTAAGAAACAAATATCATTTGAAGATAATCCCATAATATGATCTCTATGGATCCTGACATCGATTGGGGTTTCCTTAAGGATAAAGGTCGCCCCTGATGTTTATGGGAAATGGGTCAATGGCATATAATTATATATTTCCTGTTTTCAGTATTTTTATTGTGTTCTATTTCTTTCGATATCTTTTTGTATATTTCATTGGTTAAATTTTTCATTTAGCGGAATTTACCATTATTCTATAGAAATATAATTTTTGCTAACATTCACTTTGACTGAATATGTTTACAACTTGCCAATTTACAGGGGGCAGATTATGAACGATTTTGTTGCTTCTTTGGATTAAAAGGCTTTTTGACACTTCACGAGAGAGAGAGAGAGAGAGAGAGGAGAGAGGAGAGAGAGAGAGAGAGAGAGGAGAGAGAGAGAGAGAGAGAGAGATGAAGAACTTATTGAAGGAGTTTGAGAAGATTTTGAGATGATGATAATCGAAATGTTAAATGATTCATCCAACAATAGACTTTGTCTCAAACCTTTGAGAATATCAGAAACTGGAAGAAAAAAGCATATGATAATTAAACAAAACATCATCAGTTCTTTACCATTGTTTACATTTATTTTGTTTATGTTTTGCATCATTTATAGAACCTGGGATAATTGTTTATCTAAATCTTGGCAACTTTCCATTTAAATCAGTTGTGGCCAATTTGTAACGTCTCTGCCTGGTGAGGGGTTTAGGGGGAGACTATAGGTCTGTCTGTTCAGTCATCAGCAGCCATTGCCTGGCCCTCTGTGGTCCTAGCTTGGACGGACCTGCCTTTAAACCTTTAAATTGTCTGTTTAGTTTTATCCACAGAATCAAGAAAAACTATTACAAATTGGATTTTATATTCTTACACATTTACGATAACATTTTCAGCTTTATGTTGAAATCATCCACACTTCCTAATCATCAGTAATAAAGAATGGAACATATTCCTAATTTCTCGCTTCATTAGAAAAATTTTGAATTTAAACCACATAGTTGTTGAAAGCATGGAGCTATTTATTATTATTATTATTATTATCATTATTATTATTATTATTATTTTTATTATTATTATTATTATTATTATTATTATTATTACTACCTTCGCCAAGTTCGTTTCGAAGGTTATGTATTTATTTGTTTCTGTGTCTGTCTGTGTGTTTGTAATTCGCGTTACTCAAAAACTATTTGACCGAATCTCGAGAAATTTAGTGGCAGGATTGGTCATGATCGAAGGAAAATTTGAATAGATATTTATGATTGGGTTAAAAGACAAGGCCAAGGTCACGAGATGGTAAAAACCGTATTCATGCCATACCGTGGCCAGTTTTTATTTGATTCGCACAAATCTAGTGCATCATTCAATTACCTTTCCTACGTAGGTTTGCTATTCAGATTGTAGCGTTCGATCAATCAGGAATAAGGCGAGGCAGACGTCGACCAATCAAGATTAAGGTGAGGTAAACGCCGACCAATCAGGATTAAGGTGAGGTAGACGCCAACCAATCAGGAATAAGGCGAGGCAGACGTCGACCAATCAGGATTAGGGCGAGGCAGACGCCAACCAATCAGGATTAAGGCTAGATAGGAGCCGACCAATCAGAATTAAGGCGAGGTACACGCCGACCAATCAGGGATAAAGAGAGGCATACACCGACCAATCAGGATTGAGGCTAGATAGACGCCGACCAATTAGGATTAAGGCTAGGTAGACACTGACCAACCAGGATTAAGGCGAGGCAGGCGCCGACTAATCAGGATTAAGGCGAGGCAGACGCCGACCAATCAGTATTAAGGTAAAGTGCGTGATATTTATCTAGTCAAATGAGAGACTAGAGAGTCTGCGTAATTCCCATTTGACTAAAGATAAATCTGGACGTGAGTTTTGATGACTTGTATTATTCAAAACCGCTTTAATAGATAGTCTGTGATGCAAAAAAAAAAAAAAAAAAAAAAAAAAAAAAAACTGCTACCGGTAGGAAGTTTTTGTTTGGAAGTTAGAGTAAGAGGAGATATAATAATTTGCACGAAGTAGTTTACTTATTCCTTCAATCTGATCTTCTTCTTCTTCTTCCGACTGTTATCTTGCATTAAGGGATCGGTTGCCTGATGCGTTCTCTCCAATCAATGGGATCAACAGACTAAATTAGATTTACCAAATATGACATAGAACTTTGAAATGTGAAATTCATAAAAAACGGAATTTTTAACCAAAAAAAATGTTTAGGCCTATCTAAAATGTGTAATTTCCCAATATGAATCTCGCATATGTTTGGAAATCTCAGATTTGTTAACAACTACAAAAATGTGTATGATATATTTCTTTTTCTGTAATAATATCCTCTCAAAATAATTAACAGAGTGTTCAAATTCTTTCTAACTTTCGCTTTGCAAATTCACAGGAGGCAGATTATGGACGATTTTGTAGCTTGAGAGAGGGGTGTGATGTGGACGTGTTCAGAGGCGCTCGGGAAACTTACTGGAATAACTATGGTCATTTACGTGCTTTCCCGTTAAAAATGTGTGTGTATGTGCATGAAGTGCTGCTCTGCCTAGTGAAGTGTACTTTATCACTTGCAATCCTGTGCTTCTTGTTATAATTGAAAATTACCCTCTAATCCAATCAGTGCCCAAAATTTCTTCCCCCCTTAGTGCCATTGGCTGCTTTCAGTTCAAACAGTGAAAATAAGAAAAATGAAAAGAGAGGAGTAACGGTTTGCTCTTCGCTCAGCCTAACCACAAGGTTGACATAGAAAAAATTACCCCGAGTGTCGAGAGTGCCTCTCGTCCCTCCACCCCTCACATACAGAACAATTGGGTTTATTTTATCAATTCTTGTTCTAACAACAGCGATCCAGAGTCCATCACAGATGTCGTGAGAAATCTTTTCACGGAAGAAGATATCACAATTGCATATGTCTCGTGCAAAGACTATATGCCTGACGGCATTCGGAATGATCGAAATGCAAAGAGCCTGACTTCTCAGAAGAAAATCACTTTCCCTTGTATAGAAATGTTCCTAAGGACAAGGAAACCTTATGATGGAACAGTAGAAATGGTATCTCAAAGGGCAGAATTTTGATCATTCTTGTGGAAGAGATTTTCTAAATGTTTTATCATTACGAATATGTTTCAAATGTATCCACAAAATAGATCTACTTTATATGTATCTAATTTCTTAATCATTTTATGGAATAAAAGCAAAACTTCAATAAAAAATCTAATGAATGTTTTTTTTTATAAAATATTCAGTAAAATGGAGGCAAATAAGCAATAATTTCCATCTTATTAATTTTATTAACATGTCTAAAACACATCTTTACCTATAAGGATTTGCTAGCCTATTGGTAATGTCCCTGCTACTTGGAAACGACAATCACCCACAAATTGCCCAAGCTGCCATGTGGTAGTTAGGAAAGGGGGAGAGGGTGGCAAGGGCTTAATATGTGTTTGTGCATATCTATCTAAATATTTATCCCTCATTTACGACGGGTCGCATACACTAGTTTGATGATAAAGTTGATTTTGTTCTAATTTTCTAAGAGGGAATTTCGTTTAGCCTTAATTTGATGTACTTCCTGTGCAAGGGGAGATTGTATGACCTGTTAAAGCCACACTTTGTAGTAAGGTGGCAGTTATAACGACTTAACTTCTACCATTAAGATCAAGATCTCCCAAAAGTATCAAGCGAGAGAGTCTAGCATTTTTTCCTTTTTTTTCTTTATCTTGTTGCTATTTTATCCATTTGGAACTAATATACAAACATACAAACTTCAACTTTCACTCAATTACCTGTTTCTTTACATATTGTTCCTTTCTCCTTGTTAAGGGTAGAAGAGACTCTTTAGCTATGGTCAGCAGGTATTCTAGGAGAAGGACACTCCAAAATTAAACTATTGTTCTCTGGTCTTGGATAATGCCATAACCTCTGTGCCATGATCTTCTACTGTCTTGGGTCAGAGTTCTCTTACTTGAGGTTGCATTCAGGCCCATTATTCTATGTTTCCTTATTTCCTTTCCTCAATGGGATAATTTCCCTGTTGAAGCCCTTGGGCTTATGCCATGCTGCTTTTCGAACTGGGGTTGTACCTTAGATAATAATAATAATAATAATAATAATAATAATAATAATAATAATAATAATAATAATAATAATAATAATAATAATAATAATAATAATAATAATAATAATTAGATATATCAACCTGTCGACGGACAACTAACTTCAAGTGTTCGTAAATCCAAAATTGAATTCTCAGGAGTGTACATTCAAAACAGCATGTCACCCAACGCAGTGGAATTTACTCCATTTCGAATATGATATCCTTCTGCCTTGGAGGTCAGTCCGATAAAACAGTTTCCTCATTAGCAAAAACTTGGTACAAATCTTGAAAAAAAAACTTCCTCAAAATAACAACAGTTTGTAATTCAACGATCAAGCAATCAACTGAAATTGACCATTATTCACTGAGGCTTTAATTCTAATGTCACTTTCATTTTTGTTTCCGATATCAGAGAGGCTATTATTGAACGGGGATTTTATAATAGGTCGATTGAGTTTAATGCCTCCTCTATTCATAAGTGAAGGGTTTGATTTTTCAATTACTCTGACATTATGAAAAATCAATTGGTTCATTGTATATCACACACAAACTCTCCTCTCTCTCTCTCTCTCTCTCTCTCTCTCTCTCTCTCTCTCTCTCTCTCTCTCTCTCTCTCTCTCTTTCTCTCTCTCCAAATATATAGACGTTGGGATATTCTGAATTCTATCGACATATAACAGGACGTAGTTCGAGTCTGATAATCCAATAGTTTGATTATTTTTATTATTATTTTTATTATTATTATTATTATTATCCAAGCTACAACCATAGTTGGAAAAGCAGGTAACTACAAACCCAAGGGCTCCAACTGGGAAAAATAGCCCAGTGAGGAAATTAAATAATGAAATTAATAAAGTACTTTAGAAGTAATGAATAATAAATATAGAATATTTCAAGATTAATAACAACGTCCAAATAGATCTTCCATAAATAAACTACGAAGAGAAACTTTTATGTAAACAATGGGGTCAAGACAAAGGTCCCCTGAATAGACCATATAAGGAAAGACCAAAGATCAAGGGACCATAAATGGAGGATTAAAGGAGACCCCTTTTGTCACTTTTGGTATTTTGGTCTTCCAAAGAGACCACATAGTAATGGACGACACCCATCGAAGGTTTATTTAAGGTCTCTTCCTTCTTCTTCCTCTTTTATTACCACTTCCAAAAACTTATTCCTTATCAGACTCTATTCTGTTGGACCCTTGGGGGCGGGATCCTTAATACCCGAAGATATAAGGTATTAAACTTCATGTCATCTTGAATTTCCCTTGTGATGTTTTCTTTATTGTTTTTTTTTTTTTTTTTGTGTCATAGCTTTTATTATCAATGATAAAAATAACCATGATAATAATGAAAATGAAGATATATTATTAGCCTATTTCCCTCATATAATAAAGAACAACGTGTCTGGCTCCATATATATATATATATATATATATATATATATATATATATATATATATATATATATATATATATATATATATATATATATATATATATATATATATATATGTGTGTGTGTGTGCGTGTGTATATATAAATATATATATATATATATATATATATATATATATATATATATATATATATATATATATATATATATATATAGATAGATAGATAGATAGATAGATAGATTGGTATAGATATTTCTCTCTTGTTACGCTTAGCGGCTTTGCCAGACGTATCACTAATCGGTCTCTCCCCGAGTGGCCATATCCTGGTGAGAAGGTGTCTATACCCCGAGAGGTGCAATCTTGAACCACAATATCACGCAAATTTCCGAACCAGTGAATTGAAGATAGGAAAGGTTAGGGGGTGGGAAGGGTTGAATATGTGTGTGTGTGTGTGTATACATATCTATCTAAATGTTTACACGTCATTTTTGACGGGTCGCGGAAGCTGGCTGAATATAATGATATATTAAGGTCCATACCATTATACTATTTCAAAACCATCATCACATTTGTTTCTATTTCAAAATGTTATGTACTTTTAAAGTACTATTCAAGGATCAAGTTGAGAGTAATAATGATGACACTACCAGTAATAGTAGTAGAAGTAGTTATAATAATAATAGCAGTAGTTGTGGTAGCTGTTGTTGTAGTGAAAATGATAAAAATGATAATGATAATAGTTGTGTTGATCTTTAAGATCATAATCATTATCATAGTATAAAATCACTATTATTATTATTATTATTATTATTATTATTATTATTATTATTATTATTATTATTATTATTATTATTATTATTATTATTATCATTATTATTTTTATTGTTATTATTAACATACTTTAACTAAACGTTTTATATATATATATATATATATATATATATATATATATATATATATATATATATATATATATATATATATATATATATATATATATATATATAACCCTTGGAAAACATGGATTGCTAGGATATACCGCCTAGTCGGAGGTGATGAATGGAGAAGTATTGAATTAAAAGCTCAAGATACAGACTACTGACGAAATCTAACCGAAGCCCTTTGCGTCAATAGGCGTAGGAGGTGATGAGGATGATGGTGATGATATATATATATATATATATATATATATATATATATATATATATATATATATATATATATATATATATATATATATATATATATATACCATCCATATCTCTTGCCAGTCTATATACAAAACGCAGCGAGAGTACATCAAGAAAACAACTTAGAACCTTAAGCAAGAAAAGCATGAAAGACGAGCATATGTTTAGAGAAATATTTTATGGAAAGGGGAACCAGTTTGCATAAAAAAACTACAAAGAGGAGATTTGGGGTGTCCGAGAGATGTCAAAACCAAAGGGTTTGGCTATTTTCGAAATGGAGAGAGAGAGAGAGAGAGAGAGAGAGAGAGAGAGAGAGAGAGAGAGAGAGAGAGAGAGAGAGAGACGCTTCTGCGCATGTGCGTAAAACAAAAGAATGTCGACGCTACTCTTCTTCCCTTTTTAATTCTTTCTTTCCTTTGTGCCTGTTAAACTATTTTGTTCATGACATGAGGGATTGTTCTGGATGTTTTTTTATAGATATATAGATGTATTATGTTATTCCCTTTAAAAAAAATACAGCATTTCACTCTGCAAATTTACATCATCCTTGAGCAATAGGATTATAATTCTGCCAACATAATTACAATGGTATAATTTTATTATCTAACTGGATTATATATATATATATATATATATATATATATATATATATATATATATATATATATATATATATATATATATATATATATATATATATATATATATATATATATATATATTTATATATATATTTATATATATATATATATATATATATATATATATATATATATATATATATATATATATATATATATATATATATATATATATATATATATATATATATATATATATATATATATATATATATATATATATATATATATATATATATATATATATATGAAGGGGACATCTCCTCTCTACGTTCCTCCCAGCCTGACAAAGGACCTCTGCGGTCATCTAAGCCTCTAAGGCACCGGAGGAAGCAGCAGTGCCTACCGGAACTGCGTCATAGTCGCACGCCATTCATTCCTATTTCTAGCACGTTCTTTTGCCTCTCTCACATCTATCCTCCTATCACCCAGAGCTTTCTTCACTCAATACATCATCCACCCAAACCTTGGCCTTCCTCTTGTACTTCTCCCATCAACTCTTGCATTTATCACCTTCTTTAGCAGTCAGCCATTTTCCATTCTCTCAACATGGCCAAACCACCTCAACACATTCATATTCACTTTAGCTGCTAACTCATTTTTTACACCCGTTCTTACCCTCACCACTTCGTTCCTAACCCTATCAACTCGAGATAAACCAGCCATACTCCTTAGACACTTCCTCTCAAACACATTCAATTTCTGTTTCTCCGTCACTTTCGTTCCCCAAAACTCTGATCCATACATCACTGTTGGTACAATCACTTTCACATATTGAACTCTTTTTACATTCATCCCCAACCCTCTATTTTTTACTACTCCCTTAACTGCCCTCAACACTTTGTACCCTTCATTCACTCTCTGACGTACATCTGCTTCCACTCCACCATTTACTGCAACAACAGACCCCAAGTACTTAAACTGATCCACCTCCTCAAGTATCTCTCCATTCAACATGACATTCAACCTTGCACCACCTTCCCTTCTCGTACATCTCATAACCTTACTCTTACCTTCATTAACTCTCAAGTTCCTTCTCTCACACACCCTTCCAAATTCTGTCACTAATCGGACAAGCTTCTCTTCCGCGTCTGCAACCAGTACAGTATCATCCGCAAACAACAGTGATTTATCTCCCATTCATGGTCATTTTCGTCTACCATATATATATATATATATATATATATATATATATATATATATATATATATATATATATATATATATATATATATATATATATAT
>NC_090756.1:53768291-53773291 GCF_036898095.1 Palaemon carinicauda
TTGATATAGAATTTAAGTTCAATTATGCTTTAATGGCTTTTACCTTCAAGTATGAGTATGAAATACGTTTGTAATTACTTTTAACTTCAAGTGTGGTTGGGAAATATGCTTTTAATTGCATTTAACTTCAAGTAATGGTGTGAAATATGCTTTTAATTGCTTTTAACTTCAAGTGTGGGTGTGAATTATGCTTTTAATTGCTTTAAACTTCATGTGTTCGTATGAAATATGCTTTTAATTACATTTAACTTCAAGTGTTGGATTGAAATAGGCTTTTAATTGCTTTTAACTTCAAGTGTTGGTGGGAAACATGCTTTTAACTTCAAGTGTGGGTGCGAAATAGGCTTTTAATTGCTTTCAACTTCAAGTGTTCTTGTGAAATATGCATTTAATTACTTTTAACTTTAAGTGTTGGTTTGAAATATGCTTTTAATTGCTTTTAACTTCAAGTGTTGGTGGGATATATGCTTTTAATTCCTTTTAACTTCAAACGTGAGTGTGGAGTATAATTACCTCCGCCAGGAGGGTATGTTTTCGGTTCGGTTTGTTTGTTTGTTTGTTTCTCTGTTTGTCTGTCTGTCTGTGGACAACGTAGAGGCCACATTTCTACACGGAATCACTTCAAACTTGGCCAAGTAGTTCCCCAATGTGTATGGAAGAACTGATTAAATTTTGGTCAAGGTCACCCCAAGGTCAAGGTCACAGGGGTCACTGGTGTCACTATGACATAAGTGGCCATATCAAGAGACAGAAATAAAGCACTGACTTTTGCATAAGCCAACAGGGAAGTCCTAGTCCAGGCGCAACCCATGGGTGATGTTCAAATTTATAAAGGTCAAAGGTCAAGGTCATATTGGTGCATTATATCAATGTCATATTAAGTATCAGTGGCAAATGAACAAAGATCACTTGAAGGTCAAAAGTCAAGCAGGTCACTTGAAGGTCAAGGTCACGTGAAGGTCAAGGTCACCTGAAGGTCAAGGTCACGTGAAGGTCAAGTACATTTGAAGATCAAGGTCACTTGAAGCCAAGGTCATGTGAAGGTCAAGGTCACGTGAAGGTCAAGGTCACTTGAAGGTCACGTGAAGGTCAAGGTCATGTGAAGGTCGAAGTCACATCAATTCATGATTCTAGGACATATGGCGCTCTAGGTCACCTTGGCGGAGGTATGTCCTCTACGAGGACCATGTCCGCGTTCAGGACTTGCTCACTTGTTCTAATTGCTTTTAACTTCCAGTATGGTTTTGAAATATGCTTTTAATTGCTTTCAAATTCAACTGTGAGTGTGAAATATGTTTTTAATTTCTTTTAACTTCAATTGGCGTGTGTGAAATGGGTAGGTGACGATTCGCCACGCTCATTCGCGGACGACGACTAGCCACCGCCAGTTCGCCACCAACTTTTCGCCACCGGGACATTTCGCCACCAGAAACATAACTACAGCGGTTTACTTTATTCCCCTCTGCATTTTTCTTTTATTTTGGCAGTTTTAACTATTCTACTGCAAAGTGTAAATAAAAGGAATGTAAAAAATAAACATTTTATTATGTAGAAAAAGTTAACAGTAATTCAATCATTTTATTGTTTACGAACAAGTAAAAAAAAAAAATTATATTGGTTTGCACCTTAAAAAAATAGAAACTCTAGTTCATTTGATAGTTATGGGCTATTCCTTTAAGATATTCCAAAGCGTCTCTTTCATTGTTGTACTCGAGAACAAATTTCTTTATTCTTTCATCAACGCTTCTATATTTTTTTCAGCTTTAATGGTGGTCTGCGTCCTGCTATCAGTTGTTCCATATACAAATCTCTTCCCTTTTGTAATTTCATTAGAGTTTCTATAAATTTCCATATGGTTGGGGGGATCCAAAAGCAATTCTGTGAAGAACAGCTTCCGCGTGGTTATTTGTTCGATCTTCATCATTTAAAGTAGTTTCATATTACGACCATATATCATGTACCCAGGATTCTCTTCCAAATATAATGATACAGTTACTTTCTGGACCACTATCAGCCAAAAGAAACCTTTCTTCCGATAAGTATTAGGTTTATACATTTTATATGCAGTCGGAATGGCCAACTGCAGAAGATCGGTAGGTAATGATGCTTGCACTGATAAAGGCACACCAGATATACATTCATTTATAAGAACACTAGGTACTTCTTGTGATTCTTCTGCACAGCGTATTCAATTTACTTTTACCTTAGCAACTTGTACACTTGCTGTAGAGGCCGAATGAGTGTGTTCATTTATTTTCTTTATCACATTGCTATTCTTGTTGTGGATCCTTCCATTGTATCTTCTTTGTTCGCAGTGCCAAAATTTGATGTTTGGATCACTCTTGGATGGTTTATCAAAAACGTAAATAAAATCATCGTGGCGAAATTTCTCTTTTCCACGTTTGGAAAGAATATCTGTTTCCTTTTGGAGGGCTTGAGGAAGACTGATAAAAATATTAAGCAAATATTTACTCTTTTTTTAAATAAAAAGTAAACAGACTTGTTATGCTTGTAAACAATGTAAGCAAACGACCTTGTTAAACTATAAATTTATAAAATTATTAAATTTCCAGAGTTATCAAGGAAAAAGAAAGAAAGAAAAAACACCGATTGCCCCATATGCTTATAATGGGAGCACTTATTCTTTCGCCGGTGGTGAATCAGCGGCGGTGAAATGGCATCGGAGGCGAATGGGCGGTGGCTGACTGTCAGTGGCTAACTTTCGGCGGCGAATCGGCAGCGGTGAATGGTCCCATCCCCGTGTGAAATATGCTTGTAAATGCTTTTATCCTCAAGTGTGGGTTTGATTCTGCTTAAAATCATGTCTGCTTGTGATTGAAATTATGAAGGGAATTTCATACGCAGTTTTTTTAGTGATTGTATAGAAAACGTAATCTACATGTGATAAAATTTTATGATTCACCCAAGATCCAAGGGATGAAATCCAGGGTATCAGTCACAACTCTGGGATTCCTGTCCACTGAATTGCAGACGGGTTTCTATAACTGTATTAAACTGTGGGAAAAGCAGTAGTAATGTCTGGCGAGGTTTCGCACGTTTAAAGGTTTAAAGGCCGCCGATGAATTTCAGAGGCCATGGACCATGACATTGCCATAGCAAGCAGGACAAAGCTCTAGAGACTGACTATATTTACATATGATAAACGTCGAAGCCCTCTCTCAATCCTAGCTAGGACTAGGGAGGGCCAGGCAATGGCTGCAGATAACTCCGGCGGTAGACCTATAGGCTCCCCAAGAATGGTGTAGTTGCAGACACTAAAAGAACTAGCAAGTTTGAACGTGACACGAACCCCAGTCCGGTGATCACCAGGCAGGGACGTTACCAATAGCCATTTAACATTTTGGAAAACCTCTGAGGACTTACTGAAAGGCTGTTGAGGACAGAGCAAAGGATTTGTCTGTAACATTTGTTTGAGAAATAGATTAAGTGAGGTTCTCATAGAATTGGCAGCTTTAAATTACTTTGATAATATAATGGACAGATAACTAAACAAATTTATGAATTTAATAAAGTTAGTTTGATAATAAAAAAAATAAAGTGTTGAATGAAAAAAATAAGTTTTGAGTTAAGAATGGCTCAGCGGAAGAAAGTTAAGGATAGAGAAAGTCATAAAGAAACTTATGAGAAAAGTTTAGTGTAAGGGAAAAAGAACTGTTTGAAATATGGTCATAAGACGAAAGAAATGACTGTTTGTCGACATACAAAATGATGAATGAAAAAGTCATACAGGAAATGGAAAAGAATAAAAAAAAAGTTATAATAGTACTGGGAACAGACGGAAAATTAGGGATACACAAATTTAGTATAGATCAAAATTCCTAAAAATCTATATTTTCTATATCGAAAGAATGTACTGTAGTGTAGTGAATATTTAAATCTAGAATGAATAAAGAAATTTTAAGATCTATAATTTTTTTAGAATAATCCAGTAAATCTAAGAAAAAAAAGGTATGATAGTGTCGTGAACAAAACTATTATTATAAAAAAAGATTTAGTATTATCAAAACAGATTTAGAATGGAGAAAAAGTTCTAAAATATATATTTTTGTGCTGAAATCGGTGTTACATCCGGTTGGATATCATTCCACTATTTTCTAAAATGATATTGTTGACGCAATCAGTCTTATACTACGACTGCAATAACTAACTTTTGGAATGATGAGGAAACTTATGCCACAGACAAACAAGGTATCAATTCCAGGGTTTATGAGAATTCAGCTCTTCAAGGAGAAAGTTTTGGGGCTAAATCACAGCCTGATTAAGACCCTTTGTGGCCCTTAGGCTAAGGGTGCGAAAAAGGCGTCGCAAGGGTTAGAGTTATCTTGCTTGAGGGTACAGTTATGCACGCTATTCAATCTGTTTCCTTATTTCCATTCCTCAATGGGCGGTTTTCACCGTTGGAATCCTTGTGCTTATAAATTAGCATCTTGCTTTCCCAACTAGGGTTGTAGCTTAGCTTATAATAATAATAATAAAAAAATAATGATAATAATAATAATAATAATAATAATAGTAATAATAATAATAATAATAATAATAATAATGTAATAGCTTCTGTAACACGGCCTTCCACTGTCGTGGTTTAGAGTTTTCTTGTTTGAGGGTACACTCGGGCACGCTATTCTATTTTATTCCTTATTTCCTTTCCTCACTGGGCTGTTTTCCCTGTTTGAGACCTTGGGTTTGTAGCATACTACTTTCTCAGCTAGGGTTGTGGTTTAGCTAATAATAATAATAATAATAATAATAATAATAATAATAATAATAATAATAATAATAAAAGATCGATACTCAATCTGTATATATGTGAGAGAGAGAGAGAGAGAGAGAGAGAGAGAGAGAGAGAGAGAGAGAGAGAGAGAGAGAGAGAGAGAGAGAGAGAATTATGATCTCAAAAAACAAAGATTAATATCACACAATGAGAGAGAGAGAGAGAGAGAGAGAGAGAGAGAGAGAGAGAGAGAGAGAGAGAGAGAGAG
>NC_090756.1:53784839-53787339 GCF_036898095.1 Palaemon carinicauda
GCAGCATTTCTACCTAGGAGGGACCCTCAATTAGCGTAGCTTGGGACATTCCTCTGTTCTCGTCAGCTTCATGGGGTTGTGCCCTGTGCGTTCTGCTATTAACTGTGTTTAATCGTGATTTTTTACGTTCATCCTTTTACGGTATTTTACGTAAATCATGGGTCCTAAAAGGCTTAGTTTCGCAAGTGGTAGTGGTAGTGGTAGTGGTGAGAAAAAGAATAAGGAAATGCTTTCTTTAGAAGTAAAGCAAGGAATTATTGAAGAGCATGAGTGAACTTGCAAAAGAACATCACGATAGACTTACTACATAGGAGCTCAAGGAACTCCATGCTATGTCTGTGCACATGAGTGATGACAAGGAAGTGATCAAGGAGGTAGAACATGTGTTAGGTTCGGTGCAAATAGAAGAGGTATTAGGAAAATATCAAGACTTGGTCGACTTCATCGACAAATACCATCCAAAGAAATTTCAGGTTTGTCGTGTAGTTGCGCAGTTTGATGATGTTTCCCTAACTTATTTTTTAAACATTCTGAAAAGCTGTACCAAGCAACTTTCTATCGATAGCTTCTTTAAAAAAAACTACAAAGCGAACTCGTGATGAAGAGGAAGGAAGTGGTTCAAAGAAAACGGCAAAGAGTGAAGTGAAAAAAAAAGTAAAACAAAGAAAACGGCAAAGATTGAAGAGAAAAAAATTCAATCAATTTTAATTGTAGAGTGAAAGTGATTAAAATTAATCATCAAAAACAAAAAAAGAAAATATAAAAAAAAATATGAAATATAAAAATAAAAAAAATAAATATGCTAAGTAAGGTTAAAGTTCACTTAGTGTAAGTTAGAATAAGTTACGGTAGTGTACGTTTATCATAGTCAACCTCTCTACCTCCTCGCCGCCTGTCCGTATCTTCTCTGCGTAGCAAGACCAACACCTGCGCTGGACTTTCTAAAGTAAAATGACACTAAATCCCGTTTCTTATTTATTATTTCTTGATAATTATTCTTTTTTACATGTCTCTTATCTAATTTAGAGTGCATATTGTCATTTGTAATTATGTGTTGTAATTTATTAAGGAGTTACCATAGGTTTTTGGGCTTAACCACGGATTAATCCTATTTCAATGTATTCTTATGGGAAAATTCGTTTATACATCCGAACATTTTCTACATCCAAAGTCGGTAGTGGAACGGATTAAATTCGTATGTAGAGGTACCATTGTATATATATATATATATATATATATATATATATATATATATATATATATATATATATATATATATATATATATATATATATATCTGTCTACCTATCTATCTGTCTATCTATCTATCTATTTATATATCTATCTATCATCTATCTATCTATATATATTTATATAAATATATATGTATACATATATATATATATATATATATATATATATATATATATATATATATATATATATATATATATATATATATATATATATATATATATATATAAATATATATATATATATATATATATATATATATATATATATATATATATATATATATATATATATATATATATATATATATATATATATATATATATATATATATATATATATATGTCTTATTTATAACTGTAATCGAACAGTTTAACATGTTTTTTCAAAAACGCCCATAAAAGAAACACAGGAAATATGAATAAATCACACTATATTTCGGTCAATAAACATCGACCCTCTTCAGGATGTACAGTAAAAGTAAGGAATACAGTGGAGAGTGACGGTTTATATATGAAAGCAAAAGGGTGTGTTCAATTGTTCTATAGTTGTTATAATTGCTGGAAGGATTAGGCAAATTTAATTACATCCAGGTGCGTGTTCTTATTGTTGAGCCGCTTGGAGGAAGTCTTGACCTCTGATGCATGTCTGGTGGTCGGTCTCCGTGGATTATCTTCTTAATGATAGGGTTGAGAAGAGTATTGTCCACTGTGTCAGCTTTCCATTGGCCCCCAGATAGGTTTATTGTGCTTGATTGATTTATGATGGCTGATTCCAGGATTTTCCTTCTGTACGGACAGGTACTCTTAAAAAGCAAAGACGACTCACTCCAGTTAATCTGGTGCCCTAAATCCCTAAGGTGAATGAAAATCCCCGAGTTTTCATACCCATATCTAACAGATCTTTTGTGTTCGGATAATCTTTGAGATAGCGAACGGCCAGTTTGCCCAACGTACACTTTTTCACAGTCCCTACATGGTATTTTGTAAACGCCGGCTTCTATTTCTCTTTTATTTTGATAAACATTAATAAGGGCGCTTCCTATGGTCTTTGGATATGAAAAAACAAAGGGGTTCTCAGTTCGCTATCTCAAAGATTATCCGAACACAAAAGATCTGTTAGATATGGGTATGAAAACTCGGGGATTTTCATTCACCTTAGGGATTTAGGGCACCAGATTAACTGGAGTGAGTCGTCTTTGCTTTTTAAGAGTACCTGTCCGTACAGAAGGAAAATCCTGGAATCA
>NC_090756.1:53794839-53822339 GCF_036898095.1 Palaemon carinicauda
TATATATATATATATATATATATATATATATATATATATATATATATATACTAGTATATATATATATATATATATATATATATATATATATATATATATATATATATATATATATATATATATATATACTAGTATATATATATATATATATATATATATATATATATATATATATATATATATATATATATAATATTATACTAGTCACTAGTGTAGTCTTCCCGAACAGTCAAAAACGACGTCTGAATATTTATATAGATGGGCACACACAGCTTCAATCCTTCCCACTCCCTCCTCATTTCCTAACCAGAGCCCAGCAGTTTCGGCACTTTGAGGGATAGTGGGGTTTTCGAGTGTACCTCTCGGCCAATATACACCCTCTCCCAAGGGTACGACTCTTGCTCTTTATTATTAAGAGGAGAATATTTATAT
Organism: Palaemon carinicauda; assembly: GCF_036898095.1. NCBI lineage: Eukaryota > Metazoa > Arthropoda > Malacostraca > Decapoda > Palaemonidae > Palaemon > Palaemon carinicauda. Next base: position 53,795,272 of record NC_090756.1, read on the forward strand.
CTTTAAATGTTCTAATTTCCGAATAGAATAGCCACAAATACTGAAATTATTTATTTGCAAATTAACAATCTAAGATGAATGAATATTACACTATATATTAACATATATATATATATATATATATATATATATATATATATATATATATATATATATATATATATATATATATATATATATATATATATATATATACTGTATATATATGTATATATATATATATATATATATATATATATATATATATATATATATATATATATATATATATATATATATATTATATATATATATATATTTATATATATATATATATATATATATGTTAATATATAGTGTAATATTCATTAATCTTAGATATATACCTTCTTTTTTCTCTCAGAAATATGATAGGGTAAAATAGAAGAGACTACATCAAGGAATCACTTTACGGGAAACGGTTCATTTCCATAATCCTGATTGGATAGAAAGAACCTTATTTGCATTTCTTGATGATAAGCGAATTTGTAGACATTTCAGGAGCGCTGTAGCGAACAAGGTACCTAAAAAGATATTAGTGTTATATCTTCATCAATGTTATTGTTGTTGTTATTGTTGATGTAATGCTGGGCAGTCATTTGAATACTTATTAGGGAATATAAAAGACATATATGCTTACCAATAACACTATGCATAGGTCAAAGGTCAGAGTTCAAAGGGATGCATATGGCTCCCTTGGGATTCCATTCTCCCCTACCTGGGGAAGGGGGAGGAGGGGCGTTCTTCCCAACTCTTAAATTGGTTTTTCTATTATTATTATTATTATTATTATTGTTATTATTATTATTATTTTAAAATTGACACTGATATGAACTTCTTCAGCGTCAGAAAGAGAGAGAGAGAGAGAGAGAGAGAGAGAGAGAGAGAGAGAGAGAGAGAGAGAGAGAGAGAGAGATGTCTCCACAGTCAATATTAGACTGAAGATGGATAAACTGTTTTCCGTCGATTTCTTGATAGATTGATAGATAAATATATAGATAGACAGAGAGATAGTGTAATTGATACATAGATAACTTATAATATACCATAACATAAAACTGAATATAATTTAGAATATAATGAAGTAAAGAAAAAACATAAAAGTAAGGTCTCTGCTCATCAACTGGGAACCAATAAGATTTCTTCGCGTAGGCTATGACTCATGGCGTCCAACTGTCTCCTGTTTGTCTTCTCTCTTCTTCTTCCTATTTGCCAAGAGAATTCAGCAAAGAACATAGAGCAATTCAGCCCATCTCTCTCTCTCTCTCTCTCTCTCTCTCTCTCTCTCTCTCTCTCTCTCTCTCTCTCTCTCTATACAGCGTTCCTATAGGCCCTAATTTTACCCACGTTTGAACTATCAATAAGTCATATTTTATCGAGTAATATCCTAATAAGTTTGATATGAAATAGAATAAAAATGTGAATTTTTATTCTAAACTACCGAGTGTCGTAGCCGATCGAAAATTAACCTGCCTGGCAATTTTTTCTGGACGGGAGTTCGAGATCCGTTCGAGCTTGATAGTTTCTTGTAGTGTCTCTAACCTCACCATCCTTTTGAGCTGAGGATGGTGGCTTTGGGGGAATCTATAGGTCTAGCTGCTGAGTCATCAGTAGCCGTTGTCTGGCTCTACCTGGTCTTAGGTAGATGGAGAGATGTCTTGGGCGTTGATCATATGTATATATGGTTGTTCTGTAATGCAATGCCAGTGTCCCTTGCCTCTGGCATTGATAAGCAACATTTAAACATTCAGTTATTTCCTTTTGGGGATTCCATTGGCATCCTGCAGGAATTCCTGTAATTGAATCCTTTGTCCAATTCAAAAGTTTTATCTAGCTCTCTTTTGTGGTCGTTATTATCGAATATTGTACGGAGGTTTCGCTATTATTCTTTATAACTAACAGTTTCATTCAAAAGCTATTGATTTAAAGAGGAATTATTCACTTATGGAATATTGTTTTGATTGAAAATGAAAAAATGGAAAAAAAAGCAGTTCTTAACTTTTCTCATATAAAATGAAAAAAAGTTTTAGTTGCTGTTTTGTGTGACGAAAACGGTATTTTTCTTCTCGTAGAATCACTATAAAAAAGTTTTTATTATTAGTTTTTTTCTTTTTTGGTGGAAATATTAACAAACAGCTATAAATTGATATAGAATTTAAGTTCAATTATGCTTTAATGGCTTTTACCTTCAAGTATGAGTATGAAATACGTTTGTAATTACTTTTAACTTCAAGTGTGGGTGGGAAATATGCTTTTTTTGCATTTAACTTCAAGTAATGGTGTGAAATATGCTTTTAATTGCTTTTAACTTCAAGTGTGGGTGTGAATTATGCTTTTAATTGCTTTAAACTTCATGTGTTCGTGTGAAATATGCTTTTAATTACATTTAACTTCAAGCGTTGGATTGAAATAGGCTTTTAATTGCTTTTAACTTCAAGTGTTGGTGGGAAACATGCTATTAACTTCAAGTGTGGGTGCGAAATAGGCTTTTAATTGCTTTCAACTTCAAGTGTTCGTGTGAAATATACATTTAATTACATTTAACTTTAAGTGTTGGTTTGAAATATGCTTTTAATTGCTTTTAACTTCAAGTGTTGGTGGGATATATGCTTTTAATTCCTTTTAACTTCAAACGTGATTGTGGAGTATACTTCTAATTGCTTTTAACTTCAAGTGTGGTTTTGAAATATGCTTTTAATTGCTTTCAAATTCTACTGTGAGTGCGAAATATGTTTTTAATTTCTTTTAACTTCAATTGGCGTGTGTGAAATGGGTTGGTGACGATTCGCCACGCTCATTCACCGACGACGATTAGCCTCCCCCAGTTCGCCACTAGCTTTACGCCACTTGGACCATTTCGCCACCGGGACATTTCGCCACCAGAAACATAACTACAGCTGTTCACTTTACTCCCCTCTGCATTTTTCTTTTATTTTGGCAGTTTCAACTATTCTACTGCAAAGTGTAAATAAAAGGAAATGTAAAAGAAAAAAAACATTGTATTATGTAAAAAAAGTTAAAAGTAATTCACACATTTTATTGTATACGAACAATTAATAAAATTATATTGGTTTGCACCTTAAGAAAATAGAAACTTTAGTTTATCTGATAGTTATGGCCTATTCCTTTGAGATATTCCAAACCGTCTGTTTCATTGTTGTACTCGAGAACAATTTTCTTTATTCTTTCGTCAGCGCTTCAATATTTTTTCAGCTTTAATGGTGGTCTGCGTCCTGCTATCATTTGTTCCATATATAAATCTCTTCGTTTTTGTAATTTCATTAGAGTTTCTATAAATTTCCATATGGTTGGGGGGTCCAAAAGCAATTCTGCGAAGAGCAGCTTCCTCGTGGTTATTTGTTCGATCTTCATCATTTAAAGTAGTTTCATATTACGACCTTATATCATGTACCCAAGATTCTCTTCCAAATATAACGATACAGTTATTTTCTTCATGCTGTCCAACGTTGGTAATGATGCTTGCGCTGATAAAGGCACACCAGATATACATTCATTTATAAGAACACCAGGTACTTCTTGTGATTCTTCTGCACAGCGTATTAAATTTACTTTTACCTTAGCAACTTGTACACTTGCTGCAGAGGCCGAATGAGTGTGTTCATTTATTTTCTTTATCACATTGCTATTCTTGTTGTGGATCCTTCCATTGCATCTCACTCTTTGTTCGCAGCGCCAAAATTTGATGTTTGGATCACTCTTGGATGATTTATCAAAAAAGTAAATAAAATCATCGTGGCGAAATTTCTCTTTTCCGCGTTTGGGAAGAATATCTGTTTCCATTTGGAGGGCTTGAGGAAGACTGATAAAAATATTAAGAAAATATTTACTTTTTTTTTTTTCAAATAAAGTAAACAGACTTGTTATGCTTGTAGACAATCTAAACAAACGACCTTGTTAAACTATAAAATTATTAAATTTCCAGAGTTATCCAGCAAAAAAGAAAATGGAAAAAAAACCGATTGCCCCATATGCTTATAATGGGAGCACTTATTCTTTCGCCGGTGGCGAATCAGCGGTGGTGAAATGGCATCAGAGGCGAATGGGCGGTGGCTGACTGTCAGTGGCTGACTGTCAGTGGCTAACTGTCAGTGGCTGACTGTCAGTGGCTAACTGTCAGTGGCTGACTGTCAGTGGCTAACTGTCGGCGGCGAATCGGCAGAGGCGAATGGTCCCATCACCGTGTGAAATATGCTTGTAAATGCTTTTATCCTCTAGTGTGGGTTTGATTCTGCTTAAAATCGGGTCTGCAGTTTTTTTAGTGATTCTATAGAAAACGTAATCTACATGTGATAGAATTTTATGATTCACCCAAGAACCAAGGGATGAAATCCAGGGTATCAGGCATAACTCTGGGATTCCTTTCCACTGAATTGCAAACGGGTTTCTATAACTATATTAAACTGTGGGAAAAGTAGTAATAATGTTTGGGAAGGTTTAGCATGTTTAAAGGTTTAAAGGCCGCTCATAAATTTCCGAGCCATGGACCGTGACATTGCCATAGCAAGCAGAAAAATGCTCTAGACACTGACTATATTTACATATGATCAACGTCCGAGTCCCCTCTCAATCCTAGCTAGGACTAGGGAGGGCCAGGCAATGGCTGCAGATAACTCAGACGGTAGACATATAGGCTCCCCAAGGATGGTGAAGTTGCAGACACTAAAGGAACTAGCAACTTTAAGCTTGACTCGAACCCCAGTCCGGCGATCACCAGGCAGGGACGTTACCAATAGCCATAAAACATTATGGAAAACAAGGTCTATAGACCTTGTTGGAAAACATCTGGGGACTTCCTGAAAGGATGTCGAGGACAGAGGAAAGGATTTGACTGTAGCATTTGTTTGAGAAATAGATAAAGTGAGTTTCTCATAGAAATGGCAGCTTTAAATGACTTTGATAATGGACAGATAAATAGACAAATTCATGAATTTGATAAAGTTAGTTTGATAAAAAAAAAAGAAAAACAAAACATAAAAAGAGTTGAATGAATAAAATAAGTTTTGAGTTAAGAATGGCTCAGCGGAAAAAAAGTTAAGGACAGAGAAAGTCATAAAGAAACTTTTGAGAAAAGTTTAGTGTAAGGGATAAAGAACTATTTGATATATGGTCATAAGACGAAATAAATGACTGTTTGTCGACATACAAAATGATGAACGTAAAAGTAATACAGGAAATTGAAAAGAATAACCGAGTAAAAAAAAAAAGTAAAACAAAAGTTATAATAGTATTGTCAACAGACGGAAAATTAGGGATACATAAATTTAGTATAGATCCAAATTCCTAAAAGCTATATCTTTTATATCGAAAGAATGTATTATAGTGTAATGAATATTTAGATCAAGAATGAATAAAAAAAATTATAAGATCTATAATTTTGGGGAATAATCGAGTAAATCTAAGAAAAAAAAGTATGATAGTGTCGTGAACAAAACTATTATTATAAAAAAAAGATTAAGTATTATCAAAACAGATTTAGAATGGAGACAAACTTCTAAAATATGTATTTTGTGCTGAAATCGGTGTTACATCCGTCTTGATATCATTCCACTATTTTTTTTAAAATGATATTGTTGACGCAATCAGTCTTATCCTACGACTATAATAACTAACTTTTGGCCTGATGGGGAAACTTATGCCACAGCCAAACAAGGCAGGAATGCCAGGGTTTATCAGCATTGAGCTCTTCAAGGGGAAAGTTTGGGGGCAAAGTCACTTTATTAAGACCCTTTTATGGCCCTTAGGCTAAGGGTGCGAAAAGGGCGGCCTAAGGGTTAGAGTTCTCTTGCTTGAAGGTATAGTGATGCACGCTATTCAATCTATTTCTTTATTTCCATTCCTCAATGGGCTGCTTTCCCCGTTGGAATCCTTGTGCTTATAAATTGGCATCTTGCTTTCTCAACTAGGGTTGTAACTTAGCCATTAATAATAATAATAATAATAATAATAATAATAATTATTATTATTATTATTATATTATTATTATTATTATTTTAATTATTATAAGAATGATAATAATAATGTAATGGCCTCTGTAACACGTCCTTCCACTGTCGTGGTTTAGAGTTCTCTTGCTTGAGGGTACACTTGGGTATGCTATTCTATTTTAATCCTTATTTCCTTTCCTCACTAGGCTGTTTTCCCTGTTTGGACCTTGGGCTTGTAGCACACAACTTTCTGAGCTAAGGTTGTAGTTTAGGTATTAATAATAATAATTAATAATAATAATAAAATAATAATAATAATACACATCTGTGTGTATGTGAGAGAGAGAGAGAGAGAGAGTGAGAGATGAGAGTGAGAGAGGAGAGAGAGAGAGAGAGAGATTCTTTGTATGATCTCAGAAAAAAACACTAATAACACACAATTTGTTTTTGTGTGTGAGAGAGAGAGAGAGAGGAGAGAGAGAGAGAGAGAGGATGAAGAGAGAGAGAGGAGAGAGAGAGAGAGATTCTTTGTATGATCTCAGAAAAAAAACACTAATAACACACAATCTGTTTGTGAGAGAGAGAGAGAGAGAGAGAGAGAGAGAGAGAGAGAGAGAGAGAGAGAGAGAGAGAGAGAGAGAGAGAGAGAAACACACACACACGAACCATCTGAAGATCAAATGATAAACTACCAGGCTATGGTTAAGGGGGAATGGGATCTTCCACCCTTGGTGCACACATCCCATAAAGCCTCTGTGACTTACATGACGGAGATCTTCCCTGTAACACTTTCAGTGTAATATTTAGTACGTCCTCATGTGGTTTAGAAATTAGCGATAAAACATGAGAGAAATATTGCATGTTGCGTTGTGTGGCATAATCCTGCATAGGTGCCAGATGTTGCTATCAAGCTCAATTTCAACTTTAATAAACCCGAACACAATGATCATTCCATGTCGATACAATCCCCAGGAGCCACATTATAGGTTAGGCCATGATGAAGGGCAATGTCAAGGGAATGTATCACCATTAAATGGCTGAATGTTGTTGCATTCACAATGCTTCTGTATTTCATTTTCCGGTTGATTTATTCTAATTGGTTGTTAATGAGCGAATATTTCATTGGACAATGAATGTTTGATTCAACCCGGGTAGAATTTCTCCAAATTCAAATAGTTTGAATGTTTAAGTATTTTTTTGGGGGCCGTATCAATTGTGTGTTCATTGTTTGTATATATGTATGTGAGTAAATGTGTTCATATACAACCTTGATATTAATTTTGCTAAATATATATACAAGAACAACAAATACAGCCGTTTCAACTTCACTGTAGGACGAGGGCCTCAGACATGCTCTTATTCATACCTGGGGTTTGACAATTTTCACCAGTTTTCATCACCACGTTGGGAAGTGTGGATTGGTGATGGTGAGACTTTTTCGTCTGATTACTCATTGCAAACCAACTTGGTATGGGTGGTCCTGACCAGTACAGCTTTGCCGATTATGTCGATACAGAAACTTGTTTCACGATGTTAAGACATCCCCACTCACAAAGATATATATATATATATATATATATATATATATATATATATATATATATATATATATATATATATATATATATATATATATATATATATATATATATATATATATATATATATATATATATATATATATATAAAATATAAATATATATATATATATATATATATATATATATATATATATATATATATATATATATATATAGAGAGAGAGAGAGAGAGAGAGAGAGAGAGAGAGAGAGAGAGAGAGAGAGAGAGAGAGAGATTGGTTGGATTTGCAAACTAAGAAAGTTTGTGGGTATAGACTGGCATAGAAAGACCATAAATATTTGCAAGTGGAAGGACATGTGTGAGGCCTTTGTTCTACAGTGCACTAGAAATGGCTGATGATGATGATAATGATGATGATAAATGTATGTGTGTGTGTTATCCTATGCATATCCCTTCGTATAAATAAATCATTTTGCTATTGATTCTATCCTTTTATGGCTCCACCAAAGTATCATAAACAGAATCCGTTTTCAAATCGTGTTGTTTAGTTATAATAAAACAAGACGAATGACGCAATCGGGAGCGGGAGGCTCCACCAATAGGGAAGGAGATAAAATGGTGTGGGTATGCGGAAGCAACAGACAAAATCGAAAGCAACAGACAAAATCGAAAGCAAGAGACAAAATAAGAAGCAAGATGTAAAATTGAAAGCAGGTTTTTGGGACTAAAGGTAAAGTTGTCTGGTTTCAGTTCAAGTTTCACCACAACGTCAGCGGGGCAAGCCCAAGATCCCCACTGTGGTGCCCAACCACATCAGTGGCCCCACCAGTAAACAACTTAAACAACTTGGTCCCGGGCTAAGATCGATCTGCTGCCATGCGAATGCTAGGCGAGCTTGTTACCACTGAACTATCCATTTCCAAGGGTGTGTTAGGTGCGCTTACCTAGTTTTCAAATCAATAACAGAGAAAAAAATAAAAAATTCCATTGTATTTCGAATATAAAATATAGCTTATGTTACTATATGTTTTTGTTTATATTTCCTAGTACAAATCTAGTCGTACGAATATCCCAAAGCAGATTTCCATTGTTCTAAAACAAATAGTTCTGTATTTGCAAAGGTTCAATCCATAATGGCCACCTCGTTAGGTAAATCAGGGCAATCATTAACTAGGTCATGGATTTACTCGTCAACAATCAATAAACGTTTACGATTCCATTAAACGAACCGCCATACATTTTGTTCCAGAATAAATTATGAACAAAATACCAGGTTACAATTCCAACTTCAATTCCAGATTCCAGTTCCAACTTGGATTCCAGATTGAAAGTCTAACTTTTCGTCACCTCAATTCCAAAGCTTAATTAAGCTTAGATCCTAATGATAGAGTATTCGAATTTAAGCTCAAGCTGAAACTTGACGAAAAATACACATTTCATCGGCAGTTGGAATTGGAATCTGGAATTCCATTTGGAATTGGAATCTGGAATTCCATTTGGAATTGGAATCTGGAATTCTAGTTGGAATTGGAATCTGGAATTCCAGTTGGAATTGAAATCTGTACTCATCCTTCTGACAGACATTTAATTGAGTAACCAAATCTCACTTGAATACAAAAAGACTCTTTAGCTATGGTAAGCAGCTCTTCTAGGAGGACACTCCAGAATTAAACCTTTGTTCTCTAGTCTTGGGTAGTGCTATAGCCTCTGTACCATGGACTTCTACTGACTTGAGGTTGAGTTCAATTGTTTGAGGGTACACACATAAACACTATTCTGTCTTATATCTCCTCCTCTTGTTTTATGATATTTGTTTATAATTTATATGTGAAAGATTTATTTTTAATGTTGTTGCTGATTTTTAAATATTTTATTCGAATTGTTCATCACTTCTCTTGTAGTTTATTTATTTCCTTTGTTTCCTTTCCTCACAGGGCTATTTTATCCTTATGGAATCTTTTGGCTTATAGCATTCTGCTTTTCCAACTAGCGCTGTAGATGAGCTAGTACTATTAATAATAATAATAATAATAATAATAATAATGGTAATAATCATTGGTTTATTGAAAGATTTTAATGTCATCGTCATAGTTTAAGGTTTTCATGATATGAAAACTTAATAGAACTGACTGCTGAAATAACATTGTTTTTGCACGATTTGTTCGCGGAACAGCCGACCTTTTAAGAATTGTGATGACCTTTTGGAAACGTCCCTGCCTGGCGATCCTTGGCTCCTTTATCAAGTTAAGGATAGAGGGTTTGGAGGGAGCCTATATGTCTTCCCGCTGAGTCATCAGCAGCCATTGCCCTGCTCTCCTTGGTCATGGCTTGGGTGTAGAGGTTGCTTGGGCACCTCTGCCATGCATAAGTGACCTTTAAACTGGAATATAGTACTGTTGGACACAGACATTTCCATCTTGCTCTAGCAGTTGTAGGTAGTAGATTGGCCAGGACACCAGCCACCCGATGATATAATACCGCTGGAGAGTCATCGGATTACGGCCTAATCTATATTATATTCTCTGTTCCCATCCACCTGTCAACACCAATAATACTAAACAAATCTTCCTCGCTAAACCGCTTAACTACTGCAATGTTCAGAGACTCTTCCGCTATGGAGGCCCGCTAATTACTTCTCTTGTAGTTTCCTTATATCCTTTCCTTACTGGGCTATTTTCCCTGATGGAACTCTTGGATTTATCCAAATACGGCTCTAGCTTAGCAAGTAATAATAATAATAATAATAATAATAATAATAATAATAATAATAATAATAACAATAGCTTTTATGTTAAGCGTAAGCCTAATTTCATAGTCTACATGTGACTAATCTATCTAGCGTTGTTTCTAATCTCTGTTTATCTTATATAAATTATTTTTCTTTCAAATTAAACTATTATTTCTCTTTTGCCTATCTGCATTGGGCTGTTCCCTTGTTGGAGCCATTCGATTTGTAGCATTTTCCCTTTCCAATTAGGGTTGTAGCTTGGCTTGTGATAATAATGGATATATATTAACTTTTCGATAAGAAAATTCCTTTAATGATAAATAACCTACTTCTGCTCGGACAAGGATTCGAACCTTAGAACTAAGTAGATATAAGAGTGACATCAATTCTATACCGTTGGTGAGTATAATAAATGTCACTTACAATTCATAACTTTTCTAATCTACTTCTTTGTCGAAAATGGCTTTTATATAAACAAATCCAATACATGAAATGATAGCTATTATAATCACCATCTATATTATTATTATTATTATTATTATTATTATTATTATTATTATTATTATTATTAGTTAAGCTATAACCAAGATGGAAGAGCAGTTGGAAATGTGAGGAAAGGAAGTAAGGAAATGAATAAACTACAAGAGAAGTAATGATCTTCAAAATAAAATGCTCTAAGCACAGAAATATTAAATTATTTCTTTCATTCATATACTATAAAACGAGATTGATGTTAACCTGTTCAACACAAAAAAGTTACCTGATAGGCTACCATTATTATTATTATTATTATTATTATTATTATTATTATTATTATTATTATTATTATTATTATTATTATTATTATTAAGAAGAAGAAGAAGAAGAGGAATAATAAATAATCCCCATAAATTCTTTATTTATACATACATATATATATATATATATATATATATATATATATATATATATATATATATATATATATATATATATATATATATATATATATATATATATATATATATATATATATATATATATATATATATATATATATATATATAATTAAATTCCGCTTAGTCGGCTTAGTGACTTATTGGGTTCGGTAAATTTGTAAAGCGAGAGTCGATTAAGGAAGGAAGTAATGGCAGAGATATGTCCCCTAAACCAGTGCCTGGGAAGCCCACACGTGTTGCCTGGTTCTCCCTCAGAGAGAGAGAGAGAGAGAGAGAGAGAGAGAGAGAGGGAGAGAGAGATTATCTCTCTCTCTCTCTCTCTCTCCTCTCTCTCTCTCTCTCTCTCTCTCTCTCTCTCTCTCTCTCTCACCTTCCGTGACTTAATTTGACATGACACTTGGCGTCAGGAGAGAATGTCGGTCTTCCATTCATCCCCACCACTTGGATAAGTCCAAGGCCAATACAAGTCCTTGGCTAAGTCCAAGGCCAATACAAGTCCTTGGATAAGTCCAAGGCCAATACAAGTCCTTGGATAAGTCCAAGGCCAAAACAAGTCCTTGGGTAAGTCCAGGGCCAATACAAGCCCTTGGGTAAGTCCAAGGCCAATACAAGTCCTAGGGTAAGTCCAAGGCCAATGCAAGTCCTTGGATATTTCCAAGGCCAATACAAGTCCTATGGTAAGTCCAAGGCCAATGCAAGTCCTTGGGTAAGTCCAAGGCCAATACAAGTCTTTGGGTAAGTCCAAGGCCAACGCAAGTCCTTGGGTAAGCCCAAGGCCAATACAAGTTCTTGGGTAAGTCCAATTCCAATGCAAGTCCTAGGGTAAGTCTAAGGCCAGTACAAGTCCTTGGGTAAATACAAGGTCAATGGAAGTCCTTGGGTAAATCCAAGGCCAATATAAGTTCTAGAATAAGTCCAGGGCCAATACAAGTCCTTGGGTAAATCCAAGGTCAATGCAAGTCCTTGGGTAAATCCAAGGCCAATACAAGTCCTAGAATAAGTCCAAGGCCAATACAAGTCCTTGGGTAAATCCAAGGCCAATATTGGTCCTTGGATAAGTCCAAGACCAATACAAGTCCTTAGGTAAGTCCAAGGCCAATATAAGTCCTTGGGTAAGTCCAAGACCAATACAAGTCCTTGGGTAAGTACAAGGCCAATGCAAGTCCTTGGGTAAGTCCAAGGCCTTTATAAGTCATTGGGTAATCCCAAGGCCAATACAAGCACTTGGGTAAATCCAAGCCCAATACAAGTCCTATGGTAAGTGCAAGGCCAATACAAGTCCTTGGGTAAATCCAAGGCCAATACAAGTCCTTGAGTAAGTCCAATGCCAATACTAGTCCTTGGGTGAGTCCAAGGCCAATACAAGTCCTTGAGTAAGTCCAAGGCCTTTACAAGTCATTGGGTAAGTTCAAGGCCAGTATAAATCCTCGGATAAGTCCAAGGACAATACAAATCCTTGGGTAAGTCCTATTAGAGGAAATTGGACCTTAAAATCTCCTGCTTGACTCGAAAAATTCAAGAAGTCATTGTGCTTGGAGGCATTCAAAAGGTGATTTCGGGAAAATAATTCATTTATACATCTATGGTAATTGAAATCAAACAATTTGTCTTATTAAGTTTTCATTGTAGGTAAAAAATATTTTTTTAAGGTTGCTCCTAAATGTCTCATGAAAATTCGCTAGAGAATGATGATACAGTTGAACACAGGGATTCCTGGTACACCTCGATCTGAAAAAGTGTACCTTGTCACACTGTAACTGCGCGGCAAGTTCCTGTGTGTACCTCCGACCCATGTCTTCCTATGCTAGCGGCTTCGTTCCTTGTAACGCAATAAGTTTGCAACAGTGTGCAATTGCTGTGAGCAGGCTGTGCTACGGATGCCTGTGTCCAACCGTGTCTATGATCAGCGCCCAAACTCCCTCTCAACCCAAGCTAGGACCAGGGAGGACTAGGCATGAGCTGCTGATGACTCATTCATAGCTCACAAGGATGGAGAGAGTGTAGGCACTACCAGAAAATATCGAGCTTGTTCGGGTCTCGAACTCTTATCAAAAAAAAAATGATAGGCAGAGACGTTTCCAACAGGCAACCACAACCCTTAAAGCAGAGTTTATCAATAAGATTATAAATGTTTATGAAAACTACATAATCCATATATACTCAATCATTTTTTTTAATGAGGCAGATTTGCACCAACTCGCAGCAGTGCCCTTTTAGCTCGGGAAAGTTTCTTGCTATCTGATTTGTTAAAATTATCTTGTCTAACCAATCAGCGACCAGGAAACTTTTCCAAGCTAAAAGGGCTCCCCTGCGAGTCGGTGCAAATCTGCCTCACTAAAAAGAATAGATTATACACGATGGCACATGCAAAAGTGTACAAAATCATAACAAGATACAAAGAGTAAAAATAGTAAAAGCTTTGTTGTGTATCTGGATACTTTTGCAAATTGTTGGTTTAACAACTATTGCAATTTCCAATCGACGTGATGTTCAATAAATTCAGGGTTGTGGTGGCCTATTGAAAACGTCCATGTCTGGTGCTCACCAGACTAGGGTTCAAGTCCCGCTCAAGCTCGATAGTTTGTTTAGTGTCTGCAACCCTTCTTGTGAACTAAGGAGGGTTTGGGGAAGCCTATTAGCTTACATGTTGAGTCATCATCAGCCATTGCTTGGGCCTCCGTGGTCCTAGCCTGGGTGGAGAATGAGCTTGGTCGCTGATCATATCTATATGTTTCTTTATTTAAGCAACCTTATTTGAGAAAGTAGGATGCTATAATCCCAAGGGCTCCAACAGGAAAATATAGCCCGGCGAGGAAAAGGAAATAAGGAAATAGATAAACTAAAAGAGAAGTAATGAAAAGCCAAAATCAAATATTTTTAGAACAATAACAGAATTTAAATAAATTTTATATCTTTCATATATAAAATATAAAAAGAGACTCAACTTAAAAATATCTGCATCAATTTGAACTTTTGAAGTTCTTTGAAGTAATATTCCAATGACTGATCATTAACCTAATCAAATTGCAATCATCTATGCAAATTAATTACCGGAAACAGAGGAGCCTCAAATATCTTAACTACTTCTTCAATAGACCTTCACCTTTAAAAGGTTTTCCAAATGTTTTTTTTTTTTTTTTTTTTTTTTTTTTTTTTTTTTTTTTTTTTTTTTATGTTGAAGAGGATGACGTATGAAGGGTCTGTTTTCAGGTTGTTACTGTTTTTAAATATTTTTTTTTAATTTCTCATTACTTCTCTTTCTTTTTTCCTTTCCTCACTGAGCTATTTTCCTTGTTGAAGCCCTTGTGCTTATCGCATCCTGCTTTTCTAAGTAGTGTTGTAGCTTACCTACTACTACTACTACTACTACTACTACTACTACTACTACTAATAATAATAATAATAATAATAGTAATAATAATAATAATACCCCAATCGTCTCTGTTTCTTCACCTGGGACTCACATTTATATATATATATATATATATATATATATATATATATATATATATATATATATATATATATATATATATATATATATATATATCAATTTATTTATTTATCTGTTGTTATTATTACTCTTGCGCAAGAGTAATAATAACAACAAATAAATAAATAAATTGATATATATATATATATATATATATATATATATATATATATATATATATATATATATATATATATATATATATATATATATCAATTTATTTATTTACCTGTTGTTATTATTACTCTTGCGCTTTCTCCCCTATTCCATCAACGCCCTTTCTTCTTCTTCTTACTCTTCTTGACTGGGTTCTTTTTATTTATAGCCTTTCTGTCAGGTTGAATCCCTCTCACCATTTCAAATTTTATTTTTGGTGCAGTTTTGACTCAGACAAAAACAAACAGCGCGTGCCAAAGTCTCCTCTTCACTTTACACTAAAGACTACTGTCTGTAATTATATATATATATATATATATATATATATATATATATATATATATATATATATATATATATATATATATATATATATATATATATATATATATATATATAGTATATATATATATATATATATATATATATATATATATATATATATATATATATATATATATATATATATATACATATATATATGTTGTTTTCATTTTTCATTCCATTCTTGTTTTCTATTTCTCACTTATAGAATTTTTCTCGGGTCCCTTCAATTCTCTCTCTCTCTCTCTCTCTCTCTCTCTCTCTCTCTCTCTCTCTCTCTCTCTCTCTCTCTCTCTCTCTCTCTCTCTCTCTCTCAGTTTTCCCTTATTCTCGCTTTGAAAAAATTCTTTATCTGGATCCGGACTCATCTTAGAATCAAACAATTTTTTGAACCAATAAATCCACTTTTTTATCTATTACAAAATCCGCTCAACCATTTCAATTCCAGCAGAACGCAAAGAATCTTAAATATATAAACAGAAAAAGTAATCAAAAAAAAAAAAACATCCAAATCGTCATTTATTACTTTCTCTTTACTATCCACCTTTTCTTCTCTCTTCGTCTTATATCTAATATTGGAAAAGGCTTTTCTATTTTATTCTTTTGCTACTGCAAAAACCCAAGGAAGAAATTCCATTCAAGTTTTATATGAATTAAATAAAAAAAAAAGAATATTATTTCCGTCATAAGCAAGAAGTGTCATTAATTTTATCAATTTTGCATGTCTGTGTGTGTTTGAGAGTAGATTTAAAAAGTCATTAGTTGTAAGTGGCATTTAATATATTCACCAATGGTGCATAATTGATGTCACCCTAATATCTACTCGGTTCTAAGGTTTGAATCCTTGGCTGGGCAGAAGTAGGTTATTCATCATTAAAGGAATTCTCTAATTGAAACGCAAATTTATTAAAATTATTTCATGATTTCTTGAAAATATATACATAATATATCCATTATTATCAGAAGCCAAAGTACAACCCTAATTGGAAAGGGAGAATGCTACAAATCCAATTGTTCCAACAGGGAAATCAGCCAAATAAAGATAGGAAATAAAAAAAAAAAACCATTAATTTAAAAAAAAAAACAGTATCTTATATAAACTATGCAAAGATCAAAGACAGTACTGGATATATTAGTCACGTGTAAACTATTTGATTATGTTTTTGCTCAACAGTTTGAAATTCTTAAGTTCCCCTGATTTAAATGCTAGAACAATATGGGAATTTCTGTGACTACCTGTACACTACTCCAGTTTAAAGGTCACTTATGAATGGCAAGGGTGACGAAAAAACATTTCATCGGAACTTGAAATTGGAATTTGGAATTCAAGTGGAACTGGAATTTGGAAATCAAGTTGTAATTGGATTATGAAATTCAATTTGGGGTCTGGAGTATAAGTTGGAATTGGAATCCAAGTTGGAATTGGAATCTGGAATTGAAGTTAGGATTGGAATCTGGAATGAAAGTTGGATTTGGAATCTGGAATGTTGTTCATAATCTATTCCAAAAAAAAATTATGAAGGTTCATTTAATGGAATTATTTACGTTTATTGAGAGTTCATGAGTAAATCTATGACCTAGTAAACGATAGCCCCGATTTACCAAATGAGTACACGTCATTATGGATTAAACCTTTGCAAATACAGAATTATTTGTTTTATAATAATAGAAATCTGCTTTGGGATATTCGTACGACTAGATTTGAACTAGGAAACTAGAAAATATATAAAAAAAGAGAAACATAAGCTATATTTCATATACAAAATACAATTGAATTAATAATTTTTTCTGTTACTGAATTAAATACTCGTCAAGTACACTTAAAATGCCCATGGAAATGGCCAGTACAGTGGTAACCTGCTCGCCTAGCATTCGATCCCAGCCCGGAACCGTGAGTTTAAGCTGTTTACTATGGAGGCAACTGATGTGCTTGGTTGGGTTTGCCCAGTTGACGTTCTGGTGAGCATCTATTCTGATGAAACTCGAACTGACAGCAGACACCTTTACCTTTTGTCCTAAAAACCTGCTTTCGATTTGGTCTCTTCCTTTAGATTTTATCTCTTGCTATTGATTTTGTCTCTTGATTTTCATTTTGACTCTTGCTTCCGATTTTGTCTGTTGCTTCCGCATTCCCCCACCGTCTCATCTTCCCTATGGGTAGAGCCTCCCTCTCCCGATTACGTTATTCGTCTGGTTTTATTACGACTAAAATGACACGATTTGAAAGCGGATTTTGTTTATGAAAATTTGGTGGAAACATAAAAAGATAGAATCAATAGCAAAATGATTTATTCATGTGATGTGATATGCATATGTCATTATCCTCATCATCATCATCAGCTGTTACTAGTCCACTGCAGAACAAAGGACCCAGACATGTCCTTCCACTTGCAAATGTTTATGGTCTTTCTATACCA
This sequence comes from Palaemon carinicauda, assembly GCF_036898095.1. Classification (NCBI taxonomy): domain Eukaryota; kingdom Metazoa; phylum Arthropoda; class Malacostraca; order Decapoda; family Palaemonidae; genus Palaemon; species Palaemon carinicauda. The sequence continues at coordinate 53,812,833 of NC_090756.1, forward strand.
GACTTACTTAGTTCGCAAATCCATCGTCTTCTCTCTCTGTATATATATATATATATATATATATATATATATATATATATATATATATATATATATATATATATATATATATATATATATATATATATATATATATATATATATATATATATATATATATACATGCATGTGTGTGTGTATCTGAGTGGGGATATCCTAACAAGAAAAAAAGTTTGTGTATCAGCATAATCAACAAAGCTGTACTAGTTAGGACCACCCATACTTAGGTGAGCTTGCTATGAGTAATCAGAAGAAAATTTCTCACCACCTCATATCCGCACTAGACAGCATAGTGATGAAAACTGGTGAAAATTGACAAACCCCAGATATGAATAAGACCATGTCTGGGGCCTTTATCCTGCAGTGAATTTGAAATGGCTGCATTTGTGTTGTTGTATATATTATTATAAAAATTATCATTTAAGTTGTATGTATATTAATTTACTCACATATACGGACAGTGAACATATGATTAATCTTTGATAAATTCTACCGTGGTTGACTCACCCGCTGTGTTCAATGAAATATTCGCTCATTAACAACCGATTCGAATAAATCAACCGAAAAATTAAATAAAAAAAAAGGCATTGTGAATGCAACAACATTCAGCTATTAAAAAGTGATTCATTCCCTTGACATTGCCATTTATCATATTCAAGCCTATAATGTGGCTCTTTGGAAATATATTGACATGGGATAATCATTGTTTCGGCTTTTTAAAGTTGGAATTGAGCTTGATAGGGAAATGTGTCAAACTATGCATAATTATGCCACACAACGCTACATGCAATATTTCTCTCATGTTTTATTACCATTTATATGAATGTCTGAATTTTAGTTAGATTATACAGTAGTATGGCTCTTGGGGATTGCACTGACACGGAATGATCATTGTGTTAGTGTTTATTAAAGTCAGAATTGAGCTTGATAGGGACATCTGGCAATTATACATGGATATGCCATACACCGCTACATGCAATATTTCTCTCGTCTTTCATCTCCAAGTTTCAGATTCTGATGAGGACATACTAGACATTAAACGGGAAATGCTAAAGAGAATATCTCCGTTATGAAAATCACAGAGACTTTATGGGATGTGTGCACTAAGGGTGGAAGATCTCATTCCCATGACATAAAGTCTAATACTTTATCATTTGATCTTTAGACGGTTCGTCTCTCTCTCTCTCTCTCTCTCTCTCTCTCTCTCTCTCTCTCTCTCTCTCTCTCTCTCTGTAAAAAAGTGAAATAAACATAAGCCTAAGGTAGCACTGGGGGCAAACATCAACAACGGTTTAAACATAAAATTTGATATCTTTTAATGAATTCAATATTTCTAGGGAAAGTCCACCAAATATCATCGGTAAGGAAAAACGTTGGATATGTCTTATGTGTTTTCTTTATCTTAGCCGATTATGTATGGAAATTACAAATTCTATAACGCTGATATTAACATGGAACTCTTGATGGACTTGCTCTGGTGAATTTGAATCCCTTGAACAAAAAAATCTAATAGTTGCCATGTAAATAGTTTAGCAAATTACTTTTCTGTCAATTTTGTGGTGCAGGAAAATGTATAGATTAATAATAATAATAATAATAATAATAATAATAATAATAATAATAATAATAATAATAATAATAATAATAATAATAATAATAATAATAATAATAACAACATAAAGAGTGCAAAGTGGAAAGGAATAATAAAGTGACCTTTAATATAAAATTTCACAATAAAACTAAAAATATTTACATTCTGGCGAATCGCGAAAAAGAAACGAAGAAATTCGATAATACAACATCAGCCTCTCGTATTACCGAAAAAATCTCGATGTTCCTCTTCACTTCTTTCATAAAATTGACTAATTTTTCATAAGCAGGATCAGATGTTGTAATAGTATTTATCTATCTATCAATCTATCTATCTATCTTTTAATTCCATTTTCAAAGGACAGATCATATTAGGTGTCGACATTCTAAGGGCAAAATCAGTCATATATTAAGAAATATAAATTCAATGTTTAAAACCTAAATTTATTCATAAAAGATAATTTGATCTTTAGTTCATATACCGAAAAAGTTAGTTTCTTTTACCTAGAGTTTGTAATTACAGAGGACTGAAATGATTCATTATTCATCCCCGGTTTCAGAACCTCCACTGAATAGCATATTATATATTGATTACTCATTATTTCTATTATAGTTTATTCATTTCCTTATTTCCTTTCCTTACTAAGCCCCTTTTCCCTGTTAAACCTTTTGTGGTCATAGCATTCAACGGGGAAAATAGCCCAGTGAGGAAAGTAAATAAAAAAACAGATTGAATAACATGCCTGAGTGTTCCCTCAAGCAAGAGACCTCTAACCCAAGACAGTGGAAGATATGGTACAGAGGCTATGTCAGTATTATTATTATCATTATCATTATTATTATTATTATATTTATTATTATTATTATTATTATTATTATTATTATTATTATTATTATTATTATTATTATTAGCTAAGTTACAAACCTAGTTGGGGAAGCAAGATGCTATAAGCACAAGGGGTCCAACAGGGAAAACAGTTCAGTGAGGAAAGGAAATATGGAAACAGATAGAATAGAGAGCCTGAGTGATCCCTCAAGCAAGAGAACTCTAACACTTAGGACCCCCTTTTCGCACCCTTAGCCTAAGGGGCACAAAAGGTCTTAACCAGGCAGTGAATCTCTCCCCAAACTTTCCCCTTGAAAAGCTGAATTCTCATAAACCTTGGCATTCCTGCCTTGTTTGGCTGTGGCATAAGTTTCCCCATCAGGCCAAAAGTTAGTTATTGCAGGCGTAAGATAAAACTGATTGCGTCAAAAATATCATTTTGAAGAATAGTGGAATGATATCAAGACGGATGTACCACCGATTTCAGCCCAAAAATATTGATTTTAGAACTTTTCTCCTTTCTAAATCAGTTTTGATAATACTAAATCTGTTTTTTATATAATAATAGTTTCATTCACAACACTATCATACCTGTTTTCTTCTTAGATTTACTGGATTATTCCTAAAAATTATGGATCTTGAAATATTTCTTATCCATTCCAGATCTATATATTCGCTACACTAAAATACATTCTTTCGATATAAAGAATATATATTTTTTTAAATTTTCGTCTATACTCCATTTATGTATCCATCGGTTTTCACCTGTTCACAATACTATTATAACTTTTTTTTTTTTTTTTTTTTTTATTCGGTTATTTTTTCCTTTTCCTGTATTATTTTTCGTTCATCATCTTGTATGTCGACAAACAGGCATTTATTTCGTCTTATGACCATATTTCAAATAGTTCTTTTTCCCTTACACTAAACTTTTCTCATAAGTTTCTTTATGACTTTCTCTGTCCTTAACTTTCTTCCGCTGAGCCATTCTTAACTCAAAACTTATTTTTTTCATTCAACTCTTTTTATGTTTTTTTTTTTTCTAATCAAACTGAGTTTATCAAATTCATAAATTTGACTATTTATCTGTCCATTATATTATCAAAGTCATTTAAAGCTGCAAATTCTATGAGAACCTCACTTCATTTTTTTCTCAAACAAATGCTACAGTCAAATCATTTGCTCTGTCCTCGACAGCCTTTCAGGAAGTCCTCAGATGTTTTCCATAATGTTAAATGGCTATTGGTAACGTCCCTGCCTGGTTGTTCGCCGGACTGGGGTTCGAGTCACGCTCAAACATGCTAGTTCCTTTAGTGTCTGCAACTTCACCATCCTTGGGGAGCCTATATGTCTACCGTCTGAGTTATCTGCAGCCATTGCCTGGCCCTCCCTAGTCCTAGCTAGGATTGAGAGGGGACTCGGACGTTGATCATATGTAAATATAGTCAGTGTCTAGAGCATTTTTCTGCTTGCTATGGCAATGTCACAGTCCATGGCCTCGGAAATTTATGAGCGGCCTTTAAACCTTTAAACATGCTAAACCTTCCCAAACATTATTACTACTTTTCCCACAGTTTAATATAGTTATAGAAACCCGTTTGCAATTCAGTGGAAAGGAATCCCAGAGTTATGCCTGATACCCTGGATTTCATCCCTTGGTTCTTGGGTGAATCATAAAATTCTATCACATGTAGATTACGTTTTCTATAGAATCACTAAAAAAACTGCAGACCCGATTTTAAGCAGAATCAAACCCACACTTGAGGATAAAAGCATTTACAAGCATATTTCACACGGGGATGGGACCATTCGCCTCTGCCGATTCGCCGCCGACAGTTAGCCACTGACAGTCAGCCACTGACAGTCAGCCACTGACAGTTAGCCACTGACAGTCAGCCACTGACAGTTAGCCACTGACAGTTAGCCACTGACAGTCAGCCACCGCCCATTCGCCCCTGATGCCATTTCACCACCGCTGATTCGCCACCGGCGAAAGAATAAGTGCTCCCATTAAAAGCAAATGGGGCAATCGTTTTTTTATTTTCTTATTGCTGGATAACTCTGGAAATTTAATAATTTCATGGTTTAACAAGGTCGTTTGTTTAGATTGTCTACAAGCATAACAAGTCTGTTTACTTTATTTGAAAAAAAAAGAGTAAATATTTTCTTAATATTTTTATCAGTCTTCCTCAAGCCCTGCAAATGGAAACAGATATTCTTTCCAAACACGGAAAAGAGAAATTTCGCCACGATGATTTTATTTACGTTTTTGATAAATCATCCAAGAGTGATCCAAACATCAAATTTTGGCACTGCGAACAAAGAAGATACAATGGACGGATCCACAACAAGAATGGCAATGTGATAAAGAAAATAAATTAACACCTCATTCGGTCTCTGCAGCAAGTGTACAAGTTGCTAAGGTAAAAGTAAATTTAATACGCTGTACAGAAGAATCACAAGAAGTACCTAGTGTTCTTATAAATGAATGTATGTCTGGTGTGCCTTTATCAGCGCAAGCATCATTACCAGCGTTGGACAGCGTGAAGAAAATAACTGTATTATTATATTTGGAAGAAAATGCTGGGTACATGATATATGGTCGTAATATGAAACTACTTTAAATGATGAAGATCGAACAAATAACCACGCGGAAGCTGCTCATCGAGGAATTGCTTTTGGACCCCCCAACCATATGGAAATTTATAGAAACTCTAATGAAATTACAAAAGGGAAGAGATTTATATATGGAACAACTGATACCAGGACGCAGACCACCATTAAAGCTGAAAAAATATTGAAGCGCTGATGAAAGAATAAAGAAAATTGTTCTTGAGTACAACAATGAAAGAGATGCTTTGGAATATCTCAAAGGAATAGCCCATAACTATCAGATAAACTAAAGTTTAAATTTTTTTTAAGGTGCAAACCAATATAATTTTATTACTTGTTCGTATACAATAAAATGTTTGAATTACTTTTAACTTTTTTACATAATAAAATGTTTATTTTTTACATTCCTTTTATTTACCCTTTGCAGTAGAATAGTTGAAACTGCCAAAATAAAAGAAAAATGCAGAGAGGAGTAAAGTGAACAGCTGTAGTTATGTTTCTGGTGGCGAAATGTCCCGGTGGCGAAATGGTCCAAGTGGCGAAAAGCTAGTGGCGAACTGGCGGTGGCTAATCGTCGTCTGCGAATGAGCGGTGGCGAATCGTCACCAACCTATTTCACACACGCTAATTAAAGTTGAAAGCAATTCAAAGCATATTTCACACTCACAGTTGAATGTGAAAGCAATTGAAAGCATATTTCAAAACCACACTTGAAGTTAAAAGCAATTACAAGTATATTCCACACTCACGTTTGAAGTTAAAAGCAATTAAAAGCATATTTCCCACCAACACTTGAAGTTAAAAGCGATTAAAAGCATATTTAAAACCAACACTTAAAGTTAAATGTAATTATAAGCTATTTCACACGAACACTTGAGGTTAAAAGCAATTAAAAGCCTATCTCGCACCCACACTAGAAGTTAAAAGCAATTAAAAGACTATTTCAAACCAACACATGAAGTTAAGGGCAATTAAAAGCATAATTCACACCCACACTTAGAGTTAAAAGCAATCAAAAGCAAATTTTCCACCAACACTTGAGGTTAAAAGCAATTCAAAGCATATTTCGCAACCACACTTAAAGTTAAAAGCAATTCAAAGCATATTTCAAACACACACTTGAAGTTAAAATCATATTTCAAACTATCACGATCTTGAATGTAATTAAAAGCATATTTCACTCGAACACTTAAAGTTAAACGCAATTAAAAGCATATTTCACACCCACACTTAAGGCTAAAAGCAATTAAAATGTTAAATGTAATTAAAACCATATTTCACACCATTACTTGAAGTTAAATGCAATTGAAAACATATTTCCCACTCACACTTGAAGTTAAAAGTAATTACAAACGTATTTCACACTCATACTTGAAGGTAAAAGCCATTAAAAGCATAATTGAACTTAAATTCTATATCAATTTACAGCTGTTTGTTAATATTTCCACCAAAGAAGAAAATAACTAATAATAAAAAGTTTTTATAGTGATTCTACGAGAGGAAAAATACCGTTTTCGTCACACAAAACGTCAACTAAAACGTTCTTTTTATTTTATATGAGAAAAGTTGAGAACTGTTTTTTTTTCTTTTTTTTTCATTTTCAATCAAAACAATATTCCATAAGTGAATGATTCCTCTTTAAATCAATAGATTTTGAATAAAACTGTTAGTTATAAAGAATAATAGCGAAACCTCCGTACAATATTCGATAATAACGACCACAAAAGAGATCGAGATGAAACTTTTGAATTGGACAAATGATTCAATTATAGGAATTCCTGCAGGATGCCAATGGAATCCCCAAACCGAAATAACTGCCTGTTTAAAGGTTACTCATGAATGCCAGAGGCAAGGGACACTGGCATTGCATTACAGAATAACCATATATACATATGATCAACGCCCAAGACATCTCTCCATCTACCTAAGACCAGGTAGAGCCACACAACGGCTACTGATGACTCAGCAGCTAGACCCATAGATTCCCCCAAAGCAACCATCCTCAGCTCATAGGGATGGTGAGGTTAGAGACATTTCAAGAAATATCAAGCTCGAACGGGTCTTGAACTCCCGTCCAGAAAATTGCCAGGCAGGTTAGTTTTCGATCGGCTACGACACTCAGTAGTTTAGAATAAAAATTAACATTTCTATTTTATTTCATATTAAAGTTATTATGATATTACTCGATAAAATATGACTTATTGATAGTTCAAAAGTGGGTAAAATTAGGGCCCTTAGGAACGCTGTAGAGAGAGAGAGAGAGAGAGAGAGAGAGAGAGAGAGAGAGAGAGAGAGAGAGAGAGAGAGAGAGATGGGCTGAATTGCTACATGTTCTTTGCTGAATTCTCTTGACATGAAGGAAGAAAAAGAGAGAAGACAAACAGGAGACAGTTGGACGTCATGAGTCATAGCCTACCTGAAGAAATCTTATTGGTTCCCAGTTGATGAGCTGAGACCTTACTTTTATGTTTTTCTTTATTTCATTATATTCTAAATAAGATTCAGTTTTATGTTATGGTATAAGTTATCGATGTATCAACTACACTATCTCTCTATCCATCTATATATTTATCTATCAATTTATCAGGTAAACGACGGAAAACAGTTTATCAATCTTCAGTCTAATATTTACTGTAGAGACATTTTTCCACTCTCTCTCTCTCTCTCTCTCTCTCTCTCTCTCTCTCTCTCTCTCTCTCTCTCTCTCTCTCTCTCTCTCTCTCTCATTCTTTCTGACGCCGAAGGAGTTCATATCAGTGTTAATTTTAAAATAATAATAATAATAATAATAATAATAATAATAATAATAATAATAATAATAATAATAATAATAGAGAAATTAATTTAAGAGTTGGGAAGAACGCTCCTCCTCCCCCTTCCCCAGGTAGGGGAGAAGGGAATCCCCAGGGAGCCATATGCATCCCTTTGAACTCTGACCTGTTATTGGTAAGCATATATGGCTTTTATATTCCCTAATAGGTATTCAAATGACTGCCCGGCATTACATCAACAACAACAACAACAACAACAACAACAACAACAACAACAACATTGATAATGATATAATACTAATATCTTTTTAGGTACCTTGTTCGCTACAGCGCTCCTGAAATGTCTACAAATTCGCCTTATTATCAAGAAATGCAAATCAGGTTCTTTCTATCCAATCAGAATTATGCAAATGAACCTATCCTCGTAAAGTGATTTTTTAATGTAGTCTCTTCTATTTTCCCCTATCATATTTCTGAGAGAAAAAAGAAGCTATCTATCTATCTATCTATCTATCTATATATATATATATATATATATATATATATATATATATATATATATATATATATATATATATATATATATATATATATATATATATATATATATATAGTGTAATATTCATTCATCTTAGCTTGTTAATTTTCAATTAAATAATATCAGTATTTGTGGCTATTCTATTCGGAAATTAGAACGTTTAGAGATATGCATATTCTCCCCTTCATAATAAAGTGCAGGGTGTCTATTGCCCCAGAGGTACACTTGGATACCAAACTCTCCCACAAAAGGCCGAAACAGCAGGGTTCTAGTTAGGAAAGGAGGAGGGGGGGGGGATTGAATCTGTGTGTAACCATCTATTTACTATCGTTTCCAGAGTCCATGTAATAGTGTTTTTTCCCAAATTTCTAAGAAACTGGCTTATGAACTTCCATGAAACTACAGCAATGAATGTTTCAAACATTGGCCTAATTTTTGGTGGTACAATGAATTGACAGATGTGCTTAATTAACCCGTTTACTCTTAGAAAAAAGAGGAACTTCTTCCCTTCCTTCAGAGCGCTTCGAAGAAATGGTACTTAATCACGTAACTGTGACGCAGAGGTTTCCCCAACCCTCCTTCGATGCTTACACCTATGGCTATCCTAGTACTCCCTCTCCCCCTTCTTTCTTGCCTTCTTTCCTTCATTCCCATTGTTATTAGGGTACCGAGTAAATCCCTGTTAGGAAAGACTGTGTACTGCACATATAAAATGAGCCGGAAGAGCAATAAAATGTTTTATGGTGGTAGATAATGATATGGTTAACACAAATTATCAAACATAATAGAAGAGGTTTAAAATAGGGGTGTGGAATCGCACTGAGACATATTCTACTCGGACTCCTACAAATTTTGGATTTGCGACTAAAAATAAAATAAAATAAAATAAAAAAATTTGTTGAAATAGAAAACAATTTTTTTCCTTGAGAGAGTTGTATATTTGGAATGATGTTATTGGGGCAAGACTGGAGCAGGATTCAGAAATAATTTCACCGACTTCGACTCCTACCTCAGAGCCCTTTTAGTACATCCAAGGTAATCATCGGCAGCAGTTGTAGTAGTAGTTCTGAACTATTTCATAGGGATTCGATTTAAGTCATGGCAAATATGTTGCTTTGTCCTCGCCATTG
>NC_090756.1:53829596-53847096 GCF_036898095.1 Palaemon carinicauda
ATAATAGATCAGAACTAGCAACGACATCACTGATTTTCCAAAGTATTGGAATCAAACTCCCTCAGAGAGAGAGAGAGAGAGAGAGAGAGAGAGAGAGAGGAGAGAGAGAGAGGAGAGAGAGAGAGAGAGAGGGGGGGGGGGTGGGATCCATACTCTACCAATTGACCAACGCATAAACTTCCCCACCCCCCATTAGTTTTGGCTGTATCTAGATCTGATTGATGTTTGACGCTATTGATACAACGAAAACATGATGTGTGAGAGAGAGAGAGAGAGAGAGAGAGAGAGAGAGAGAGAGAGAGAGAGAGAGAGAGAGAGAGAGAGAGATGCTCACAGCGAATGAAAATGCGTATGTGATCTCTCTCTCTCTCTCTCTCTCTCTCTCTCTCTCTCTCTCTCTCTCTCTCTCTCTCTCTCTTGCATTAAGAGAAAACTTATATGAGGTTTCACGGTTTTAAATTCATGTTGGTTTGACAAGTACCAAGAACGGAGAGGGAAAAAAACAACGTATTTATTTGTACAGAACGACTCTATGTAAACAATTGTGGGAGGAGCCATGGCGAGGAATTACTTCGAGAGATTAATGTATTGTTGTAGTCCTCGTCACTGTGTTGACAGCTCTCTTGAAGGTCAAGAACTTATCAGGAGAAATTTGTTGTCGAAAGGTCAAAGCAGAACTGATAGTGTCTCGGGGGAATTCACAGTGGAAGAACAGTAAACAGGCGTAGAAATGAAAAATCATTTTATAAGATGTCCTCAATTTTTTTTCTGGCAAATTGTGTCATCTATCCTACCCAGCAACTATGGTGATGCAGTGTCAGGTGTTATATTATTTGTGGATATAAAAAAATATTCTTTTTCACCTCAAAAAGAGAGACTTTAGAAGTTACCGTTTCAAGTTACTATTCCGGTAAATCAAGTTTTCCCTCATAAAAAATATAAGGGATAATTAATGGTTATTGAGCGTAACTCTCCGACACATTATTTGCCTTCAGAGATATGCTTAGGCGCACGAAAATCTTAATAATTTTCTTGATTGAATAATACTTAAAGGAGAGCTAACAATTCTTAATGAATGGTCGAAAAGAACCTCTTAAGGCAGCTTAATGCCTTAGCTAGCAGGACAATGCCCTAGAGACTGACCATACTTTAGGATCAGCGCCCAAGACCCAACACCACCCCAGGGAGAGCTAAGCAATGGCTGCTGATAACCCAGTAGGTAGACCTACAGGCTCCGTTTAATGAGACTTTTATTACAGCACAGAACTTTCGGTAAAACTTAAAAAGTTTAAAACTTGCAGCAAATGTTATTATGTTGAACAGGCTAACATAAGTCTTTTTTATAGTTTATGTCATATCTGTTTTGATGTTGTACTGTTTTTAAAATATTTAAATACTTAAACTGCTCGCGGTCTTCAAAATATATCACCAAATAGGCAATATCTACTTGTAATTCAGGACGCTTATATTGATATTTTATTTCTTTACGTTATCTCTTCAAAATGAAGATAAAAACCTCTGATTATTAGATTACAAAATATAGCCTTATCATCATTCAAATGAGTTCTCCAGACAAGCTACATTTACTTGGAAATCTAGGTGTATACTCGTGATCAAATGAAAAAAAGAGCTTTAATAAGTTATGCTGGCAATCGTAATTATACAGTAGACCCCCTTACATCGTAATTCGACAGTAGACCCTCTTATATCGTAATTCTACAGTAAACCCTGTTATGTCTACTGTAGGTTCTAGATGTTTCAAATATATTATTATTATTATTATTATTATTATTATTATTATTATTATTATTATTATTATTATTATTATTATCATTATTATTATTATTAATATTATTATTATTATTATCATTATTATTATTTTTATTATTATTATTATTATTAATATCCCCTAGAATTTCACTCTAAATTTACTATTTAATTTTGAACAAAGATAACGAAGATTGATGGGCCAATTGAAGGATCAAAGGTCACCAGTACACAGTCTAAACACCTTTCAAAAGAACAACAAAATAAGAAAAAAATTGCTCTCTGGCCCAGCTAAAACCACTCCCCAAGAGAGATTAGTTCACCAAACATTTAACTGGGCTCCACAAGGCACAAGAAGAGGTGGAAGACCCAGACCTACATGACTAAGGACTATAAAGCATGAGGATTAAAAATGGGGTGAGCATTTGGACAATGACGGACCACGGCTGCATCTAGTCTTATGATCAGAGAGTAGGGGAAGGCTTACATTTATTATTTAATTATTATCAATTTAGAATATATAACTATACAATACATACAATATGAATTAATTAAGGGGTTAATTTAAGAGGACAATCATTACAATAAACATCCTTAAAACTAAAAAAGGAATACAACACTTTACACAAAGTCATACCAAGAAAATTGTAATTAAACAATTTCAAGAGAGATGTGGCTCTCACACATAACAATAATATATATATATATATATATATATATATATATATATATATATATATATATATATATATATATATATATATATATATATATATATATATATATATATATATATAAATATATATATATATATATATATATATATATATATATATATATATATATATATATATATATATATATATATATATATATATACTGTGGTTAAACTTGACTCAAAATTGCTTGATTCATCCGTGAGATATTTGATAGCATAGACTCATAAACTTGAATGTAAACCTGGCCGCATAACTTTTGGTGAACTAATCTCTCTTGGGGAGTGCGAAGAGCATAACCAAACCCTCTCCATCTACCCCTCACCATGATCTCATCCACATATGGCACTCGAGTAATCTATCTTATAGTTTCATCTCTAAACATGTCCTGCCATTTACCTCCAAATATCCTTCTGAGGGCTTTGTTCTCAGATCCACTAAATCTATTGGAGATTGTTTTATTATCATACCACGACTCATGTCCATACAGTAACCCCGATCTCTCTAAACTGATTTATAGCCTGCGTTTTATATATAATTTCAGGCAATGTATTTTCCAGAAATTACTGAACTTAGCTTTCGTCTGATTTGCTTTTTTAATCTTTCATTGAACTCTGATTCTAAACACAAACACACGCATATATATATATATATATATATATATATATATATATATATATATATATATATATATATATATATATATATATATATGCGTGTATATATATATATATATATATATATATATATATATATATATATATATATATGTATGTATATATATATATATATATATATATATATATATATATATATATATATATATATATATATATATATATATATATATATATATATATATATATATATATGTGTGTGTGTGTGTGTGTGTGTGTGTGTTTGCGTACTGTGTGTGTGTATGTGTGTGTGTACATACACACACACACACACACACACACACACATATATATATATATATATATATATATATATATATATATATATATATATATATATATATATATATATATATATATATATATATATATATATATATGCACCACCTTTTTTGCATTACGATTATCTTGCTTGAGGGTACACTCAAACATTCTCATCTATGCTTCCTTATTTCCTTTCCTCACTTGACTATTTTCTCTGCTGGAGGCCGTGGGGTTATAATATCATGCTGTTCCACTTGGGGTTGTAGTAGTAGTAATAATAATGATAATAATAATTATAATTAAAATAACAATAATAATAATGATAATAAAAATATAGTTAACCCTATTTCCCGACATATTCTTGCGTTAATTAGGCGATCCATTTGGTATCTGAACTTGATTGGTTTCAAAACAAAGTAGATTTTACGAATGTCTGAAAATCAAAATAAAACAAAAATTTAGGGAAAATGTGACATATTTCACCAGTGAAACAAACAAAGGAATACAACCTAACCTAACCTAAAATTCCCCACCTAACCTAACTTAGATGCCCTGTACAGTATTCGCCAAAACTGATGCAACAAATTGCAAAATTTCTCTTTTAAATGAATTTTGTCAAGTTATTGTACATCCGCCACCTCTAGATGCAGTGTCCTCTTTAGAGTTCCACTTTGTTACTTTCCTGTTTGAATTGGTTTATTGATCAAATTCCAATAGTCCAAGTTGTGGTGCAAGAAAGGATTAACGAAAATATCTCTTTTACATAGCAGGATAATTGTTTTTTTTTTTTGGTGTTGCGGGGGGGGGGGGGGGTTCCACTTTCAAAGAAATTACATTTTGGAAGATTCAGTAGATGTTGGAATATCCCAACTTTGTAGAATTCTACTCTGGACGTAAACTCTTTATAACCAGTTTCGTGAAATACGCAGAATTTTTGAAAATCTCCATTTTTGTATTTCTTTCACCATTGTCATCTCTCTCTCTCTCTCTCTCCTCTCTCTCTCTCTCTCTCTCTCCTCTCTCTCTCTCTCTCTCTCTCTCTCAGATTTTGTGAGGAAATTTGCCCTTTGAAAAACACCATTTGGAAAAGATATGAAGACATAATGGAGATTAATGTTCTGCTTCTGATACAAAATATCTTTTGTGTGATGTGAACTCTAAGACCAAATTGTTAGGTGTACCAATCGTGTGTCACACGATCGTACATAAATTATTTTGTATATATTATGCTTGTATCTGCGCTCTTCCCTCGCACTAAAAAGCACCAGAAAAAACATGTCTGTGTGTTTCCTCTCTAACATTGTCTGTTTCTCGAACATGAAAATTCCTGTTGCCTTGAGGTTTTGTATATAAAGGAGAGTGTTATTTAGTAAAGCTACTCAGTTGATTGCATCCTGCCTTTGAGTCATAACCTTTCTCTCGGCTGTCACATTGGTGACCCCGGAAGTCGACTCGCTCCCACCGCCTTCCGCACCCAACCCCCTCGCCCCTCCATCGTTGGTATTATGGCGGACTCTACGGAAGTTGGCGCTGCGGCTGCTCCATCGAAACTTTCATCGTTCTCCAGCGGAGAGGCGTTTGCTTGGTTTCAGCGCGCAGAAGTCCAGTTTCACATCAACGTCGTGACTCGCTCAACCACCAAAGCAGATTATGTTCTCGCGGCGATACCCGAGGACACCTTCCCAGAAATATCTGACTGGCTTTGTGAACAAGGAGACACTCCAATAGCGTATGACCCTGTGGAGGATTAATTTTTTTTTTTTTTTTGCCAAATCCTGTGAGAGAGAGAGAGAGAGAGAGAGAGAGAGAGAGAGAGAGAGAGAGAGAGAGAGAGAGAGAGAGAGAGAGATTGTGTTAGCGAGTGAAAGTAGTTATTGTATCGGTTGTTTGTGGTGAGAAAGACTGTTGGTTTATATGAGATTGTTTGTTTATGTTTTTAGTTAGATTACGACAGTGGTGAATGTCTTGTGTGAATTCTTATTTTGATTTGACTGCTGCTCGATTCAGTTGTGTTTGAATGCTGGATTTTACATTATTTAATTATTTTTCAACCAGCGTGGAAGTTATTATATATTTCAACAGTCAGTACAGTTTTGTTTATCTTTGCTTGTCATGATTGTGATTGATAGAAACAATTTATTATTTGTCTTTGATTATTGTGCGATAGTTCAGTTAGCTAGAAGGGTTCGTAAGTGTTTTCTTTTTTATTTTGGCAGGCCGTGATTCCTCCTTTGGGGAGAAGATTTATGTGAAAGTGATTGTTGACGACTTGGCTATAATAAGGAACTTGGCACGACTGCTTGGATTTGGATAATTGTTGATGAACTGGCCTGTAATTGATTGTGTTAGACTGCTCATTTGGATTGACCAAGCGTTGATGACCTGGCCTGTTAACAAGATTACGTATGATGATGATGATTATGATAGCAACGCTCACGCCCAAAATCACTTAATGCAGTTGTGTTGATATTTGTCAGTGTCGCGGTTGCTACAAAGTTGTCGTTTTGAGGCAATTAAAGACTGTTGGCCCTTGTGTGGACAAAAGTGTCCACTCAGAATTATATATATAATTATTTCATATTGGTTGTGCGGTTTAGTTTTAAGTTTTGTTAGGGTTTAAATTTGGTTTATTTGAATTATGTTACGTTTTTTGTATGTTTTGTAAGTTTTTAAGCATTATTTATTTTGAAGGTTTATTTGAATGGTAGTATGATTAATGCTTGTTTTGTGTTAAGTGTATGATTATTGATAAGTGAGTTTTTTTTGGTTTATGTTGAGCGTTTTAGTATGAAAGGAAATATAGTTTTTAGGATATGTTTTGTTTATTTCGTCCTTTTTGTCTAAGAGTCTGGTTGTAGATTACGTAAGGGGAAACTTTGTTTTGTGGAGACCATTGTCAGTAAGTGTGATTCAGGGTGTGGGGGTTGTCCTTGCAACATCCCGCCACATTATTTTGGCGCCCGAACAAGGACTGCCGAGGTGGGATAGGAAGCTGGACTGTTGGACGAAGGACGGAATTAGGATTAAGGTTGATGAAAAATGGAGGAGCAATTAAGGGTTTTGATGGAGGAATTGCGGCTGAGTAAGGAGTGCGAGGAGAGGTTGCTTGTAGAGATTGAGAGGTTGAACTGGGAGAATGAGGCGATGCAGAAGGAGCATAGGGAGTTAAAGGGAACTGTAGAGAGAGTGGAAGAATGTGTTGAGATGAGGATGAAAGAGAATGAGGAACGAATGGAGAACCGATTGGAAAATATGATGGGGAAAGTCATGGGGATGATGAAAACTATAATGGGTGAAGGTGCAGTCAGAGGAGTGTCCTCAGTTTCGGGTAATGGGTTGATATTGGATGAGAAGGCTAGGGTTAGTGATAATGGGAAAGGAAGTGATAGTGATAGTAATAGTAATAGTGATAGTGATATTGAAGATAAGAGAATAAGGCATAGTAAGGATGAACAGAAATGTGATAGGAATCATGAGAAGATAGGTAAAAGTGATGTGAAGAAAGAGAAGAAAAAGTATCAGGCTGATAGTAAGGACGATCGTGAATGGGTGAAAGTGGCGAGTATGAAAAGGGCTAGAAGAGTATGATCAAGGATAGGAGTATGAGTGTGGAATTAGATTCCTTATATTCTAGCGAGGAAGTAGGAAACAAGAAGGAAGGTAGCAGTGATGATAGCAGTGAGAATGAACGTGATGTGTGTAAGACTGTGTTTATGAAAGAGGTACCTCGGTGTGAAAGGTTCAATGAGCATAGCAGTAGAGATATATACGAGTTTTTCAAGGAGTATGAGAGGTATTGTCAGGATAAGTATGATGATAGTAAAAGAGTTTGGGCTAGGGAGTTAGGAGAATATTTGACCGGGTGTTTGTTGACGATGTATGGAGTGATAATGAGTGTAGGTGACGTAGATTATGAAAGTGTGAAAAAGAGAATAATTGAGTAGGTAAAACGTATGAAAGGGAGTGTTAGGTATAAGCGTAAGAATGATTTTGATGGGGCAAGGATGAATGCAGGAGAAGCTATATCAATGTACGTATGTAGGTTGGAAATGTTAGCTAGGAAGAAGTGTGGGGATGAAGGCATAAATGAGAATAAGGAGTTAATGAGGAAGTTTTTGGCAACAGTACCTGAGAATGTGTGTGAATTTGTTAATTTGAAACGGAAGGAGAAAATGAGGTGGACGAAAGAAAGATTGACATGGGATGATATTTTAGAGATAGTTGAGGGTTACGAGTTGGATAGATGTATGAAAGTAAGTAAATCTGTGAGTGTAAGAACTGGAAAGGGGGAAAGTGTGCCAGAATTTGTTAGTTTTAGAGATGCTGTTATGAGAGGACCGATGAGGGTAGCTGATAGTGTAGTAGATAGGAGTGTTAGGGCGAGTAATGTGGGAATACCTGTATGGACAAATGAAGGGTTTAGGCTAGGGAATCAGGTTTGGAGGGATAGGAGTGCTAGTGCGCCGCAAGGTAGGTCAGGTAGTTGTATCCGCGAAGAGAAGTGTTATAGATGTGGGAAAGTAGGACATAAGAAGAATGAATGTAGATGGGCTCTAGGTGCTTGTTTTGGATGTGGTGAGGTACGGCATAGAATTAGCGAGTGCAAGAAAGAGAAAGGGGTAAAATGTTATTGGTTTGGTTTGACTGGGCACATAGCGAGTGGATGCCGGAGTAATCGTACAAATGTGATTTGCGGCAATTGTGGTAAGGATGGTCATTATGCTAGAATGTGCAAGGGGGTGCGGGGTAAGTGTACTGAATGTGGTGCAGATGGGCATGTAGCTAGATTATGTAGGAATAAGGGAGTAAGTCAGCGAGGATGTTCGGGAAACTAGAGTGTAAAAGGGTTCAGCTGGATGACTCCTCGAGTGTGTGCGGAGTGAATGTGATGCATGTTTGTGAAGGTTTACTACATGAAGACGTGATGGGCGAAAGAGCTTATGACTGCATGAGTGCAAAAGTAAATTTTAATGGAATAGAGCTAGTTGGTCTGATTGATACTGGTTGTGGTGTCAATTTAATGTTTAGGGATGCATACGATTAAGTAAGGGATGTGTGTGAATTTAGGGGGTGTAAAGGTGAAGTGAAAGGTATCGGTAATTTTTATTATATCTGTGCAAGGAAAGTTACGTGAGAATGTTATGATTGGGGGGCTGATGATGGAAGATAATGATTTTTATGTGGTTGAGGGGGTAAATGACAAATACGATGTGTTGTTAGGTTATAACTTCTTGAAAAAAAGCGGTATGATTGTACATCCTAATGTAAATATGATAGAGATGAAAGTTAAGGGTAAACTTTGTGGGGAATTTTATTTGAATGAAGATGGTAGTGTATGTACGAAGGTATGGAAAGGTGTGCTGTTAATAGCAAAAGAAGGTGTTAAATTGTCAAGAGATGCGAGTGAGATTGTCAGTGTTAAAGTTGCATGGCCGAATAGTCTGGGAATTGCCAATAGTGACAATTGTGAATATGTAGTGGAAGGTTCGGAAGCAAGTAATTTGGTGAAAACAAGTGTGCATGTGTATGGTGGTATTTTGAATTTGCAGGAGCCGAAGGTATATGTGAGCTTGTTGCCGACTGTAAGGAGGAAGAGAATACGGGGTATACGTGAGGGTGATTGCATGGGATGCATGTATACGTTGGTCAATGTAGAGGATGAAAGGTATGTTAAAATGAGACATGTTATGACGGATAAGATAAAGCAGGATGACAATTGGGACTATGAAAGTTTGAAAGAAAGAATAAATGTAGATGAGAATATAAGTGAGGGAGAAAGGGAACAATTGTATAGAATATTATGGGATAGATGGAGAGTTCTGAGTCGTGGTGACGAGGATTGTGGGGGATTAAAGCTGCCTGAATTTAAGATAGTTCTTAGTAATGATACCCATATATATCAGCGTCCCCGACATTTTTCTCCGCCTATTACCAGAGAAATAGAAGAGCAGTGCCAGGAGTTAGAGCAGATGGGTGTAATAGAAAGGAGTGAGAGTGCCTGGAATAGCCCTATTGTACATGTAAGAAAGCCGTATGGAAGTTTACGTATGTGTATTGATTATAGGAAGGTGAATGAAGTAACTGTTAAAGAACGTTTCCCGATGAATGTAGTGTCTGACTGTGTGTATAAGATGCATGGTATGAAAGTTTTTACAAAGTTAGATTTAGTTAGGGGCTATTACCAGATGCCTCAGGCAGAGGGGAGCAGGCCCATTACGACATTTTCGAGCAGTAATTGACATTATTAGTTTAAGAGATTAAGTTTTGGCCTTGCTAATGCACCTGCTGCCTTCCAGAGGGCGATGAATGTAGTTTTGGCTAGATTTGATCGACAGAAGGTGACTGTTTTTATAGATGATATTTTGATTGCTACTGAGACTGTTGAGGAACACATGCAGTTGCTTGAAGCAGTATTAGAACGTTTAATAGAAGTTGGTGTGAAAGTTAAGCTTGAAAAGTGTACATGGTTGACCGGGGAGGTGGAATTTCTTAGGCATGTGGTGAGTGAATCGGGTATAAGGAAGAGTGATAAGTTTGTGAGTAAGGTGAAAGAATTTCCACGTCCTCATACGGTGCGTGAGTTGAGAGGTTTTCTTGGGTTGATTGAATTTGGTCGGAAGTTTGTCAGAGATTGTTCGGGAATAGGGAAGCCTTTGAATGAGTGGACAGGTAAGAGAAATAGTACGAGACTGAAATGGGATGAACGTATGATTGAAGCATTTGAAAACTTAAAAGAAGAGGCTGCAAGAGACGTCATTTTGGCCTTTCCTGACTATAATGAGCATGCTAGTATGCTAGAGTTATGTACGGATGCTAGTGGGAATAGTATGGGTGGTTGCTTGGCTCAAATGCAAAAAATAAATGGAGATGAAATGTTGAGATTGATAGCCTATGTAAGTAAAGCATTTAATAAGGCTGACCGAAAGTATTCCACGATTGAAAGGGAGTTGGCTGCGATAAGGTTTTGCGTGAAAGGGTTGAAGGTATTTTTGTATGGTGTGAAATTTATTCTGCATACTGACCATCAGCCCCTAGTGTACATGATTAGGAAAGAGTCTGTGAATGCTAGGGTTGCAAGGACAATAGAGGATTTGAATGAATTTGACTTCAAGCTAGAATATGTACCTGGGAGTAAGAACGTTATAGCAGATGCGATGTCAAGAATGCTTGGTAAGATAGAACATAGTAGCGAGAATGATAGCAATTTTGAAAGGTTTAGTGGTGATAAAAAGTTTTGAAGGGGAGGACATGGTGTATAAATGTATTTTGTGTGGGTTGAATAAGTTTAATTTGAAGGGTTTGAATAGGGATATACCTGGTAGTGTAGATGACCTTAGAATGAGCGTTAGGAATGAAGTATCGAAAGAAATTGCATATAAGGAGGAGGATAGTGTGCTTGAGGGTGAATTGTTATCAAAAGTATTGTTGGTGGTAAGTATGTTGTATGGTGTCACTGTTTATTTGTATTTTGGATGGAATCGTCCGATGCAGTCCCGGGCAAATAAGGAGACTGAATGGGAGTATATATTGAGGTTACAATGTAATGAAAGATGTTACAAGTTGTTGAGTGAGAAGGAGGATTGGCCGAGTGACTTGAATCTGAGTGGTATGAGCATGGAAGATAGCGAAGATGAACATAGGTGTGACAAGTATGACCCTATTGATAGGAGAGTAAACATTTGTATGCATGGTGTAAAAGGAAGAATGATGACGTATGTGGGTATAAATGAGAATGTCTACTGTAGTTTAATTGATACAGGTGTGCAAGTGTCATTAGTGAATATGTCTGTTATCAAGGAAATAGAGCGGTACAATTGGGAAGTGAAAAGGCAATGTACGAGTGTGAGAATTCATGGGATAGGTAAAGGAAGTTTGCTAGTTTGGGAAGAAGTGCATTTGAAAGTAAAACTGGGAAGCATGGAGGTGGAACATAATTTCATTGTAATGGGAGAGAATGAGATGCCTAGTTGTTTTATGATAGGAATTGATTTTTTAAGATTGCATGATTTATCAGTTGATAATGGTAGTGGTTTGCTTCTGAAGAATGGATGTGAAGTAGTTGTGATAGAAGATATAGTGTATTTATGGCGAATTTTGTTGGCATGGTTGATATTACGAGGAGTGAGGATGATCTACTGGCTAAAGAGGAGGTGGAAGAAATGCAAGATGAATGTGAGGAAATTAAAAGGTTATGTGAATGTATGTTGAATAGTATTGAGGTAGAAGAATGGCCGTTTGATTTAGAGGTGTATAAGAAAGTTAGTAAGAGACTTATTGTGTGTAAGAATATTGTTTATTTTCTACATAAAGGAATGGATGAAGATATATATGTTCCTGTGTTTCCGATGCATGCAACAGTAAGTATGTATATGTTAGTGCATGACAGATATGGGCATATGTGTAAGAATGAATTATGTGAATGCATGCGTGAGAGATTATTTACACCTGGGTTGAGTCAGATATGTAAGGATGTTACGCTGAATTCTAATTCACAAACACCAGGAATTAAATAAGGATAATTAAAATCTGAAAAAAATTAAGTAATTTATTGTATTTGATAAATATCCTAATTCATCCAGATGCTGATACAGCAGCTAATACACAAAGTTGGCCATCGTGAAGCAAGGGGGAACCGCAGTAATTCAGCTTCTTCCAAATAACTTAAATATTACCAAATGTCTAATTACATACAACACAACGATCGTATAAATACATATTAAAATCAAATTATTTTGTGAAGCACGTTATAACACTTGGCATGTTGCATACCTTGGAAAACTTATGTAAATAAATATACACCCATAGTCCAAACTGGAATCCACGTAGTACAATTTATGATATCCCTGAAAAGGGTACGAAGTCTTTACAAAACTGAAAAGGGTACGAACTCGTTACCAAATTGAAAGGTATGAAAAAATAAAACTTATTGAAAAAAGTAAGCGATGATAATTGGAAGTCAAATTTATATGGGATGGCATTATCCCTCTAAATGATTTCGGATTGACATAATAAAAAAACTCCCCCTGAGTTTTACAGACCCACCGATATCATCCTGGGACGAAGGCGAAGTACGTGTAGAGATGGGTTGTGATGAAAGAGAGCTTCTTCCTGGTCGGGATTAAACAGAAGTTTACATGGTGATAATACTCTTCGTCACTTCAAAGGACATGTAGAAAATGTTCTTGTCACGTTAATTGGGTAGCGGTACAAAGTGTATTCTTATATCAAGAATAGGAGCTCGAGTTACGAGACCCTTAGCGATGGAATGCTCCTTCGTAACTGCTACCCAGTTAACGTGACAAGAACATTTTCTACATGAGTTTTAATTATCCAGACAGGGACTTGCTCTTACTTTTGAAACAACAAGTAGAAGGTAGGGCTAAATGTTTACTTGGATCTTTGGAGGCCGACAAACAAAGTTACAACGATGCCAAAGACTTATTGACTAGGGCATTTGCCTCAACTGAATTACGAAAATCGGCTGTAATTAAGAAATTAATTTGTTTAAATCTCAAAGAAGGAGAGGACCCTTTTGTCTTCTTATCAGAACTTAGAAATATAGTCGAAAATTTCAAATATTTGCATATTGATGTTGAGTTGGTTGTTAGATATTTTGTTTGGTCTGCAATGAATGATAGATTTAAGTCTCATGTGGTTCATATCCCTAATGTGACTCATCCATCATTTCAGCAAATTGTAGATAATTTCTTTACAGCATGTGAAAGGTTTGAACAGGGTCAGACTAAAGGTAAATTGTCTGTCAGAGATAAAGTTGTAACTCATTCAAAGCCATTATAGGAAAAGACTAGTACCATGGCTCTTAAAACTAAGACTGTTCCCGCCAAAGCTTGTAATTTTTGTTCCAAGGCCGGTATTTCTGACCATGATCATTTAAGTTACATGTGTACTAAGTATGCTACCCCTTCTGATAAAATTTCTTTATTAAATTTGCATAAAGGTTGTGTAAAATGTGGTAATTTTAATCATTTCACTAAAGCTTGCAAGTTCAGATTTCGAAGACCCTGTTCACATTGTTCGCAGTATCACATGGAGTATTTTTGTGGGAAACTTAGTCCTGACAGGTGTAATAGTAAAGAAGAGTCTACCAAGGAAGCAAGCAGTGGGATAGCAGTATTGCCAAATGTTACCACAGGTTCAGTTCACCCTACTTTCACATTTTGTGTAAATGGTCAAAATAAGCTTTACAGGGGTCTTAAGGATTCAGGGTCACAAAATACTTTTATATCTAGCAAGTTAGCCTCCTCTTGTAATTTAAAGTCTTTGACTACCAATGTTAAACTTACTGTGAAAGGGTTTAATGGTCAGAAGGAATATTCTACTAGTCTTGTTGAAGTTCCTATAAAGCTGGGGAATGAAATTTTTGCTATTTCTGCTTTAGTTGTACCCTCTATAAACCTGCAATTAAATTTACATTGTCTTGGTCAGGTAGTTAGTGTAATGCAGAGTAAAAATTTTGTATTTGCTGACAAGCTTTTATCAGCCAGTTCTCAGGGCATTGATGACATTCAGCTTTTGTTAGGAGTAGATTTTTCACATTGTCTTTTGGGAAGAGATGTAGTGATAGGAAGTCCTAATTCGTCTATTTATATTGAGACTACTTTAGGAATAATGCTTTTGGGGAATGTTGATAGGTTCCTAATTAATCTTACTTCACTTAATGGTAAAGACAGTTTAGCCTCGAAACCACTGGGAGGCGAAAATTCTAATGCTGAAAAAGGTACATATTATAATATCCCTTGCCATTCTTATTTTGTAGCTACTACTGTATCTATTAATGATTAATTTAACGAGCTCAATGACATGACGACAAATTGTTCATTCACGGTACTTTCAGATAAAGGAACTATTATTGATAGGAAACTGCAAGAAGCAACTGATCAAATCCTGTCACGGTCGCTATACGCTGAATTTTAATTTAAAAACACCAGGAATTAAATAAGGATAATTAAAGTGTGAAAAAAAGATTCAATAATTTATTTTATTTGATAAATATCCTAATTCATCCAGATGCTGATGCAGCAGCTAATACACAAAGCTGAATTACTGCGGTTCCCCCTTGCTTCACGATGGTCAACTTTGTGTATTAGCTGCCGCATCAGCATCTGGATGAATTAGGATATTTATCAAATACAATAAATTACTTATTTTTTTTTTCACATTTTAATTATCGTTATTTAATTCCTGGGGTTTGTAAATTAAAATTCAGCGTAGATGTTGCGACTACGTGTGAAGATTGCCAGAAAGGGAAGTATCAGAGAGTGCATGCTAATCCACCTGTTTTGAGATTACGTATGATAGAACCATTGGAGGTGTTTGTGATTGATTGTGTTTCGTTGCCTGTGACTGCGAGAAGACATGTAGGAATGATTGTTATGGTTGATCACATGAGTAAATTTACCTATGCAATACCCATCAAGGATAAACGGAGTAAGACTGTTGCAAGAATGGTTGTTCAAGTGATGTTACCGATGTGTGTGTGTAAGCCTGTGAGAATGATAAGTGATAATGGCCCTGAGTTTGTTGGATGGGAGTTTGAGCAGATGTTAAGAGAATGGGGTATTGAACATGTATATTCGACTCCTTATATGCTAAGTACAAATGGGTTGGCTGAAAGGACTGTAAGAACATTAACTGAAATTTTGCGAATGATGAGTACATGTGATAATGATTGGGATTTGTATGTTGGTAGAGCGTTGTGGGCTTATAATGCAACAGTGCATAAGAGTACGGGTATGTCTCCATGTAAGTTTGTGTTAAATTTTGAAAAGATAGTAAGACAGAGGTTGGGTTTGTCTGAGGATGACAGAGATGTGTGGAGGAAAGCAAATGAGAGGTTTGAAAGCTTTAAAGTTGGCGAGAAAGTGATTAAAGAAGTAATTGAAAAGGGTAGAATGAATGTAAATAGGTGTGTGATAAGTTTGAAGGTCCATATGAGGTGTTAGAAGTTGGTTCCAGTGGATTAAGTTATGTTTTGGGTAAGTTGTGTGTGGATGGTAGTGAGGAAAGAGTTAGGGCACACCACAACCAGTTGCGTAAATGGAAGGAGGTACCTGAGTATATCCAAGAGAATGGGATGAGTAAATGGTTGAAAAGGAACAAGTGTGAACCTAATATGTATGTGGAATTAGGTCTAGAAGGTAAACAGTTGGTGTTAGTAGAATATATGAAAAGGAAGAATATGAGAGCTTTAAGTAAGGATAAAAGAAGGAGAAATTTTATTAGCAAAAGTGAGAATAGTAATGAGTACGACAAGAGTGTAAATGTACAAGTGAGTGTGGAGGATAAATGTACTAATACAGATGAATCATGGCTGAGTATGAATGATACCTATAGTGTGTGTGGTTTTTCATTAGATGATGTAAAAGAAAGTATGACGAATGCGAGAATGAGAGACAGGAGAATGATAAGTAGCATGAATGAATCTTTTGCTAAAGTTGAGAATGTTTTTGATGAAATGGTTGAACTGTTACAGAAATGAGTGTAATTATAGGGCCAAACGAGAATGCGGTAGATGGGATTGTACATGATATATTAGATGATAGGGATTTAGATAGGAATAGTGTTAATGTAGTGAATGATTGTGATAAGGAAGAAGTGAATGAGAGAGTATATGGAGGCCCAGTTACTCGGAGCAGAGGACCTGTTACCGTCTGCGACTGAGTTATGAAAAAAATAATGTAAGTAGTTGTGGGAGAATGTAGTAGGATTTGGCAAAGTAAGGGGGGAGGAATGTGGAGGATTAATTTTTGTTTATTTTTATTTTTGCCAAATCCTGTGTGAAAGAGAGAGAGAGAGAGAGAGAGAGAGAGAGAGAGAGAGAGAGAGAGAGAGAGAGAGAGAGAGAGAGAGAGAGAGATTGTGTTAGCGAGCGAAAGTAGTTAGTGTATCGGTTGTTTGTGGTGAGAAAGACTGTTGGTTTAAATGAGATTGTTTGTTTGTTTTTAGTTAGGTTACGACAGTGGTGAATGTCTTGGGTGAATGCTTATTTTGATTTGATTGCTGCTCGATTCAGTTGTGTTTGAATGTTGGATTTTACTGTCATTTGCCTCTGTCATTTATTAGTTGCCTTTAATCCTTCAAACGATAGCCAGTATGGATTGGAGATGGTGGGAGATTTTCCTTTGATCGCTCACTGCAAATCAGTCTAGCAAAGGTGACTCAAAAAGGACACAGATATGGATATACCACGTCTAAATATTTTCCCTGACAGGGGGTGGCTCGAGAAGAAAATTAAACACACTGGTCACTGCCATATTCATGATTCTGTCTTTTGAAAAATTATGGATATATCGTTTGGGAAAGAAATGTTGTGTCCAGACACAGGCAGTCCTGGCAAACCCACCACACCAGTTAAGTTCCCTTGGTTGCTGCAACCTCACCGTCTTTGTTAGCTAAGGATGGGGGGGGGGGAGGGGGAGGTTAGGGCGAGCATATAGGTCTATCTGCTTAGTCATCAGCAGACATTGCTTGGTCCTAGCTTTGGTGGAGAGGTGATTTGGGCGTTGATCATATGTAATAAGGCCAATCTCTAGGGATTTGTCCTGCTTGATAGGGCAATGTCACTGTCCCTTGCCTCTGCCATTCCTGAACTGCCTTTAAACAAAAGTGTTAACGTCCTAGACGGGGTGTGAGTCCCGGTGAAATTCGTTAGTGCCTTCGGTGGTTGCAACCTCATCGTTCTTGTGAGGTAAGGATGGGGGTTTGGGGAGTTTATAGGTCTACCTGCTGAGTCATCAGCAGCCTTTGCCTGGCCCTCCTTTGTCCTAGGTTGAGTGGAAAGGGGTCTTGGTCACTGATCATGTGTATATAATCCTGCATGTTAGGACAATGTCAATGTCCCCTGCCTCTGCCATTTATTAGCTACCTTTTAACCTTTAAAAGGGAAATAATGAAGACATTCTTCTTTCTATTTCCTAACCTTAAAATGTAGCCTCCCCCCTACCTCCCCCGAACCCCCTTCACCCCCAACCTCCCGCCACCCCAAGGCTTTAGTGATTTAGTCTCTTTATTCATTCTCACTGGAACTTTTTCATCGTAGAGTTGAAAGAATTAATT
>NC_090756.1:53852096-53874596 GCF_036898095.1 Palaemon carinicauda
ATCAAATAGGGCGTATTGTCGGGGCTAGGCAACTCATTCCTTTTTAGCTGCTTGCTGTGCCGTAACCTACGCCAAACAAGGATGTTCACGGCGATAAATATCACCACCGTGATACACAAACCAGCTAGTAGTATGGGGTGAAGAATTTCCTTATAAGTCGGTGACAGGTGGTCCTTTTCGGTAAGTTTCATCAACCGCTTTGCCACATGTCCGTTGTACGGGAGAGGAAGTGCTGGCATTGTAGAGGTCCACATGAAGTTCGCGAAGTAGGCTCGTTCTCTGATGATTGTCCGTAGACCAGTCACCATGGAATTCGGGGAAGTCCCGACACAACCATCTGCTGCGACGAAGATATGGGCGAAGGACGTGGATCCGTCAGGGCATGATACATTGAAGCCGTCCTTGTCGTATCGTATCCACGAGCCATTATTCAGTCTGCAATTGAACTCATTATTGTCAAAGGGATAAAGCTTATCCAGACAATTTTCACTTGTATGGGAGAGAGCACCGTCTAGCACTATACCTAACTCGCATGAATCCATTAAGTTTTTATGGAATTCAAATGAGTCAGCTGTACATATTTTTCTATCCATTGCGTCTGAACAGTGAGTTAATTGATTTAAGTCCTTAATGACCGTATATGTTTCCTTGTCTGGGGAAATCAATACGTGTTCTGTCAAACTGGATATTACTGGATTTGAGTGATTCGTCATGAAAGTCGGAAATGGTGATATCCTGTAAGATTGCCAGGCATCAGAAGAATCAAAGGGAATTGTAATCCTAATCTTGTTATTATCTACGTTTACTGTAATTAGGCTATAATAAAATTCTAACCTATGTTCGTCTAACAAAGGAACATAGCCTAGTTTATCCCTTCCGTTCTTCAGAATTAACCTTAAGTAACGTATAGGCAACAAATGGGGCGACAATACACCTTTAGTTGCTAACGTGATAGCTTCTACATAATCCTTGGATTTCTCAATGAAATGTGTAATTCTGTTATGTATATGATCTATCTTTGAATCATAATACGTTAATGTTGCCAGCAAATCCTGTACTTCCATAATTTGAACGATATTATCTGAATGTTCATTTAATAAATCCATAATTTTATTGATTGAAGCTAACTGATTCCTTAGTTCTGACAAAATCAATTCATCTTTATGAGTCAAGAACTCAATTTTCTTATTTTGATTACTAATTTTAAGACGATTGGAAATTCCTAAACCTAAACTTGCAACAGACCCAAAGATGCTTAATGCAGCATAAATAAACGGATTCCGTCTTTCTTTATGTTCGTGTCCTACAGTCCACATCAAAAGGTCATAAGCCAAAGATCCTGTCTCGCCAGTCTTATTTTTCAAGTCATCAGATAGCATCTCTGCAACTTTTAATGTTGATCCAAGCAAACTCTTTGTAGTCAAATGAAAATGTCTTCAATGCAACTCAACCAATGATGCAGAAAACCTTGAAATGGCGGTTCTTAAGCTAATGATATCATTCTCTTCAAGAAAAATTGCTTGCATATTCACTTCTACAATTACGTTGGTTGGTGTAATAAAAATGTCTTCTTGTCTTTCAACTATATTGCCATATTTAAAATATATATTTTTAGTCTTAGAGCTCATCCCATACGAGAAAAATGTCTGAGCGAACAATATCACTCCCAACAACAAAAAATTCATTTTGGAAACCTGTAACGAGAAAAAATATATGTAATTACTCCTGTATTAAAAAGAAAACTTTTAATCACATAAAACAGAATGAAATTTTCCCTCACTTCTTTTCCTCTCTTTTCTTTTTAATTTCTTATGTGAGCCAATGATACTATTCTCTCATCCGTGGATTGGGATACGTTTTGAACTCTAAACCTATTGGCCGTTAATGTTTCCAAAATTTTAAATGGGCCTTCAAACTTAGGTGTTAGTTTATAGTTGAGCCCTTTTCTGACATTGATTTGAATATAGATGTTATCACCCACGGTATATGTTTTAGTTGGTTTCGCTATTTTATCATGATTCCTTTTCATTATGATTTGTGATTCTTCTAAATTCTTTCGAAGGATATCATATCGACTTATACTTGCATTTATATATTCTTTTAAAGGATTTGATAGATTAGTTGTAGGCATTAATACATGGAAAGGTGTTCTAACTGGGGTACCATACAATGCTTCATGCGGTGACATTTTAATTGATATATGATATGAATGATTCAGAGTACTCAGTGCCGCCGGTATTGCAATATCCCAGTTGGGGTCTGATCCCCCTAGTGTTACCCTCAGTATATTTAATATCTTCCTATTTGCTCTTTCCACTAGCCCATTCGACTCTGGGTGATATATCATGGTATTAATTTTCTTTATGTTGAGGAATTCACACAATGAGGTAAGAAAGTGATTATTAAATTCACCACCCGAGTCTGAGATTATCATGTGTGGAATTCCATGTTTACAAATGTAACACTCGTAAAACTTCCTAGCGCATTCAATTGCAGTTTTAGTTTTAAGCGCTATTAGTTCTGTATATCGAGTTAAAGCATCTATAATTACTAAGAGGTGCTTATTTCCTCTGTCTGACTCGTAAAATCCTGTTAACAAATCTAAATGTATTCTTTCAAAGGGTGGATTGGGCACAGGATAAGCTCCTAGGCTGACAGGTGTTTTCGTATGCCCTTTGTTTTCCTGATATGTGCGACAATTAGCTATGTGTCTTTTTATATCTGTAAGCATTGTATGCCAATAAAACAATGATTTGGCTTTCTGTGACATTAATGAGAACCCAGGGTGTCCATGTAATGGATTTGAATGCAACCAATTCAGGACAGTGGAAATAAGTGAGATTGGTACTACTACCTGGTCGTTAGTTACATGTGGTGTATTGCGGGTTTTCCTTGTCACAGTCCTACACAGATTATTATCTCTGATTATATAATTCTGCTGCTTATACTTTGTATATTCCCTTTCTTTATGATTGCCTTTCAAAGCATTTATAAATGTTTCTATTTTCTGATCTTTTCTTTGCTCAGTCTGTAACAATTCAGCACTCCAGCCTAAGTCTTCTTGTTCAGATATTGTTTTTACAATAGGCATGGATGTTGATATATCTATTAATTCAGCTAAAGGCTCCGTATAAGATGACACGGGGTTGCGTGATAATGCATCCGCAATGATATTTGCTTTCCCAGGTAAATACCCGATTCTTGCGCCAAAATCTTGAATGATCAAATGCCACCGAGTTTGTTTAGGGCTGTGATTGAAGCCTTTAAAGAACTCTGTTAGTGGTTTAAGGTCAGTAAGAACCTTAACGGGATAACCGTAAATTATGAACTTAAAATGCACTAGCGAATTAACAATAGCTAGTCCTTCCTTGTCTATTACTGCATACTTACTTTCGGAAGTTCTCAATTTTCGAGAATAGAAAGCTATCGGGAAAAATTGTTTATCATATTGCTGAAGCAATACCCCTCCTACTCCTAAGTCTGATGCGTCTGTTGCAATGAAGAATTCCTTACCGAAGTCAGGAAATTTTAAGATAGGAGAACTACACAGTTCATCTTTCAAAGTATTAAACACCTGTTGATGTTGCTCACACCATATGAAATCTACGCCCTTCTTCGTAAGATCAGTTAAAGGAGCGGCTATTATTGAATAGTTGCGTATAAAACGCCTGTAATATCCACTACAACCCAGAAATTGCTGTATTCCCTTGACATTAGTAGGTATGGGAAAATTACGTATAGCCGACACCTTATCATGGACTACTTTAAGACCTTGGCTTGACACCATGACACCCAAATATATTAATTCTGTTTTGAAAAATTCACACTTACTAATCTTTACCCTTAAGTTATGTTGTCTTAATCTCTGTAGTACTAGTTCTAACTTACGTAGATGTTCTTCTAAGGTGTTGGAAAAGATTACAAGATCATCCATATAGGCATGCAATATATCCCCTAACAAGTCTCCAAACACTATGTTAATCATTCTTGTAAATGTTATAGGAGCACAACGTAAACCAAAAGGCATCCGTAAAAATTCATAATGTCCCCTGGCTGTGCTGAAGGCTGTGTATGGGATACTATCTTCTTCTAATGATATCTGGTGAAAGCCTTTAAGTAAGTCCAAACTGGTAAAATATTTATTCTGACCTAACAAAGACAAAATATCGTCAGTACATGGCACTGGGAATCAATCAGGGATCGTTTCCTTGTTTAGACGACGAAAGTCGACGCAGATACGCCATGTTCGATCTTTTTTCGGTACAACTATTAAAGGAAAATTATAAGGGCTGTTTGATTTTCTAATGACTCCTTCCTCTAACATTTTACCTACTTCATCATTTATTTCATTCTGGAATTTCATAGGGAGTCTGTACGAGGGTACATATATAATTTTCTGCTTGTCCTTTAACCTTATTTGATGCTCGATCACATCTGTTTTTCCTAAGGATCCATCCGTAGTGGAAAAGACATCTTGATATTTAGTTAAAAGTTCAAAAATTTTTTGCTGAATTTTTTCGTCTTGAATGTCCTTACTGATTTTATTTTTAATAGATCGCAAAAGGGATTCATCCGCAACTGATTGAGAGTGATTGATTTCAGCAACGGTAAGAATACGATGTTTATAAACTTCTACATCCAAGATATGTTGATTTTTGTGAATTACTAAAGTGTTATTTAAATGATTACAGACTTCGATTATTACATTGGTGATGTGAGCCTACTGTATAAATAGCTTGTGTGACAGACAATCCGTTAGTTTTCAAAGTATTGGAAAGGATTAATATTTCAGATCCCGGTAGTGTTTTCTTTATTTGCACTATTAAATTCGAAGGTATGTTTGGTTCGATAGATTGCGTGCAAGATGATATTACGGGTGAACGAGAATTCTGCTGGGTCGCGTATATTATTTCTTTATTAGTGAGACAAGTTATTGGTTCTTCAACGTACGTTACGGTTACATTTGTTGTCTCCTTTTTATCCAAAACTGATTTTAAGGTATTAGAAGACTTATAGAATTTCCCTTTGATATACATGTCGTGCTTGGCAGGAGCTAAGATAATGTTCTGATTTCCCATAGATGGGTATCCTATAATTACAGCTGGATACATATTAATGTTTTTTACAACAACAAATGTATCAGCAAACGTGCGATTACCGACTCTGAACTGAATATGAGTTATGCCTATGACGTTTAATTCATTATTTCCTATACCTGAAAGTCTAATTCCTGATTTTTCAATCGGAAAGTTCGAAAACAACAAATGATGCGTCTTCAAATCCATAATATTATATGGACTACCAGAGTCAAAAAATAACGTAAAGGATTTGTGTTCAAAATTTACAGCATATAAGGTTGGTCGTAACACATTTTGGCTTATTATTGTATGAATTCGTTGCAAATCTACGGGATTATGCACTGTTTTACTTAATTCGGCCGTGTGTTTCATAGGAAAATCTATTGTCTCACAATTATCTGATAAAACATTAAATTGATTATTCAATACTATTGATGTTGACATGAATGACCTTGACCCACCATCACTCTCTTCCCCTCTAGAGTTAACTATGTGGTATTTGCTTTGCTCTGCACATTCTGAAAATTAGTCTGACCTTGCGAGGTCTGGTTTGACGGCCCAGGCTCAGCGATATTTGAAGAAGTGTTTGTTTGTTTCGGACTCTGAACTGCATTGACATTTGGTTGTTTCTTCTTATAGTTAAAATGAGGATTTTTCTTTTTATTTCCATATGGAACTGACTGTGGAATTGACTGTGTATTTCTGGGATATTGTTGTGTCTTACGTGAGTAACATTGACTATAAGAATGTGTTGCAGTGTTGTGAAATGAGCAAAATTTCGTTCTGCAGTCAGCGCTTATGTGACCTTGACGTTTGCAGTTGTAACATGTCAATCCCGCTACTGGACTGTTAACTACGTTCACTGTTTGTGGTTTTGTTTCATTCTTTGCAAAAACTTTAGTTAACACGGGATCGAGATCTGGACACTTGGACATGTGTTTCTTTATCTGTTCATAGACATCCAATTCCGTACTTGCAGGCGTTAACTTCTTATCAAAACACTGCTTAAATCTTCAGGCAACATAAGTGTCATACAAGTTAAATACATTAATCATAAAAAATCTTTCACGGAGATGTAATCGTTAGTAACCCAAGTCGAATTACCTAAAATGTCCTGATATTCGTTAAGCCTATCAGCTATGAGAGCTGCTCTCTCAATAACATTAAGCCGATTCATAGTGGCTTGATTAAGTGTATTTCGTAACGTTAACACTACATCCAAGGCTTCCTCACCCCCATAGATCGCGCGTAACCTACCTTTTAAATCATCCCAAGTAACTGCTTCTTGAAATGAAACACCTCTTAAATATGCACTCGCATCCCCCTTAGAAAAATATATAAAACTTTTAGCTTCTTGTAATTGTACAAAAGGGTCTACGATTTGTTTGGTATTTAAATGGGCATCACCGGATGAAATCCATGACTCCACATTTTGTGGCAAGAACCCGTTGACCCGACCTTGAAAAGGAAGGATTGCTGACCTGGCATTTACAAGCGTCACAATTGGAGGAGGATTAGTCTGGCCTACACCACTAGGTCCAGGGGTAGGGCTGACAGGAGGAGCCATGACTGCTGTATTTTTTTTTCTATCTCTTTGACCCCTTGCAATTCTATCAAAATATCTATATGAGTACAGACGCCCACTGCGTAAACGCATATGTATAATAAAATTCCCCCAACAATGTTACTAATCCCAAAACATTTCCCCGAGAATTTCTGAAAGAAAAAGGAATTAGCACAAAGAAAGAAAAATTCTAAATGAGAATTCGGAATTTCCTATAACAAAGTTTAGCAATTCACTCACCCCAGTAATAATCGACTAACGACCTGTGATAACTACACATCACTGCCCAAACTGGAATGAATTCAAAATATCTGTACTTAGCTTATATATGAAGTCGACACGTCCTCTCTCTCTCTCTCTCTCTCTCTCTTGATGTTTTGTTAGCGATGTCTCGTTCTAGTTTCTTGTTGAATGTAGTTCTTCCTGGATATGTTTTGCAATTGTTGAACGCCAGTCCTTGGGTTTCCTAGGATGTTGATTGAAGATTCAGGTTGTATTCTAACATATGTTGATGTTAGCTGTTTCGTTGGACTTAGTCAAAATTGTAGATTCTTGTAGATAATGTTGAGTTCTTGAAGATCTTTCTCAGGTTTTACAGCTTTTATTTCGAAGTCTTGAAGATATTTCTCTGGTTTTACAGCTATTATTTTGAAGTCTTGAAGATTTTTCTCTAATTCTTAGAGTTTAACCGCTGTCTTAGAGTTTAATCGCTGTCTTAGAGTTTAATCACTGCCACCATTTATTGGCGTGCTACTGTTATAAGCACACATTGAGTAAGTGTTGTTTCAGCTGTATGAAAATGGATTAACTGAATACATCTTAATAGTTTTTAAGTATTTATTCTATAAAAACAACAGAGTTAAACATCTCCATCACTGGAGGAAGCTGGGTTGGTCCAGATGACCAATTCTGGTGAAGTATAGATATGAACTGACTAAATTATCGATATCACAGATATCGTATGGTTAGTTTATTTTAGACACGTCACAAACTCGGAAGACACCTGCATCCGGTGACGTCACAAACTTTCACACGCTGAGACAATGTGTTGACGTTTAAGAAGAATGTCAAATTGCTGAGATTAGCATTGTATGTCCTGTTTACGATTTGAATGACTACAGCAAATCCCAGGGTTAGCTCCTCCAACCAACATGACATATTACGTCATTTGTTTTAAACATGTAATATTAACTATTCTAATCATTACGTATATATATATATATATATATATATATATATATATATATATATATATATATATATATATATATATATATATATATATATATATATATATATATATATATATATATATATATATATATATATATATATATATATATATATATATATATATATATATATATATATATATATATATATATATATATATATATATATATGTATATATATATATATATATATATATATATATATATATATATATATATATATATATATATATATATATATATATATATATATATATATATATATATATATATGTATATATATATATATATATACATATATATATATATATATATATATATATATATATATATATATATATATATATATATATATATATATATATATATATATATATATATATATATATATATATATATATCAAAGTCAGTATTATTACGAACAGGGAGGACTCTTGTGAAATAGGATAAATGGAGATGGAAATCAACAACAGCAAAAAGAAAAATATATATAACACGATTTACTTCATCTTCCTTTTCTACGGAGATATTTGCTCTTCAGACCTTATGATATTTTCTTTCTTCCAAAAGAAAAAAAAATTCCAGTTATCTAGTGTACAATCTGTACGTAAAAACATTGACATTTTTATTTTTAATTAACCATTCAATTTCCACCTCCTTTAGAGGGCAAACGTTTCAACTCCACGCTAAACGTTCCCTGACTTTCTGCCTCTTATTTCAGCCCCCCTTTTAATGAGGCCTTTTACGATTCCTGACACCTGTTAATTATCCCTGACAAGTCCAGCGCCATTAGACTCAGCGGCTCAGTTCATTTCCTGAATGAGAAGCATTGGATGCACGAAGCGAAGCCTCTATTTCAAGACCAAGAGAAAATTTCATTATTATTATTATTATTATTATTATTATTATTATTATTATTATTATTATTATTATTATTATTATTCCAAGCTAAGCTACAGGCCTAATTGGAAAAGAAGGATGCTACAAGCCCAAGGGCTCCAACAGAGAAAAATAGCCAATCGAGGAAAGGAAATAAAGAAATAAACTACAAGATAACTAATGAACAATTGATATAATATACTTAAGAGTACAATAACTAGATTAAAACAGATCTTTGAATTGATAGACCATGGGATAATTCAATACCAAGGGGAGTTATTATTATTATTATTATTATTATTATTATTATTATTATTATTATTATTATTATTATTATTATTATTATTAATGATAATAATAATAATAATAATAATAATAATAATAATCATAATAATAATAATAATAATAATAATAATAATAATAATAATGGTTTCTCTGCAAATAACTGCATTTCCGTCCCCTCCACCTATTCGCCCAAAATAAAATTAATGAAAGAGAAGAACAAAAAAATCTCAAACACCGAAAGAGTCTTTGCTTGAAGCCTTCCTTTGGAAAGACTTACTTTAGTCTTTTTGAAGGAAAGTCTTCAGGCGATACACTTGGAGGAAGGAAAAGGTCGCAAGTTTTTAGTGTCTTGGCTACAAAAGATATCTCAGAAGAGAGAGAGAGAGAGAGAGAGAGAGAGAGAGAGAGAGAGAGAGAGAGAGAGAGAGAGAGAGAGAGAGAGAGAGAGAGAGAGAGAGTATTTTGCCTTCTACACTCATATACTTGTTATATTCAAAGTTAACGTGTACGATCCTGTTAAAACTGGACCAATATATTATTATTATTATTATTATTATTATTATTATTATTATTATTATTATTATTATTATTATTATTATTATTGTTGTTCTTGTGGTTGTTGCTGTTGTTGTTGTTGTTGTTAGTAGTAGTAGTAGTAGTAGTAGTAGTAGTAGTAGTAGTAGTAGTAGTAGTAGTAGTAGTAGCAGAAATACAGACAAGTTTGTATTACCGTGTGCTGTCAGGTAAAGTAGTAAGATATTCAAGGGGATTACAGGGGGCCCCTAATCCCCTTGAATATCCTCCGGTCTCTGCCTAGCTAAAAGAATATAGTCCATTTGCCAAAACGGGTAACCTATGAATGTTCTATAGTACAAGGTTTCTTAATGGATTTGCCATCCTTAGGGTTTTTTAACCCTGGATAGGTACGCTCCTCGGACACCCCTTTAAGGGTATATTCGGACGCGAGCGACCCCAACGCCAAAATAAATTCCTGAAAAATCAGTTTTTGCAGTAACCTCCTTTTTTCTTTTACCAAAAAAACTTCAAAGAATGCCTAAAACAACTGTAAAGATATATACTACTCATCTGCAGAAAAACTATTTATTATAAATATTTTAAAAAATTAAGTAGAAAAGAAAAAAGACCTTATATAAAAATTCATAAAAAAAAAGTTTATACATATATACACAAATCCTTTTAGGAATTGATTCTTGAATGTTTAGGACACATCTTGATGTATTTTGGATGAAGTCAGACCCATGAAGGTGAAGATCTGAAATGAGAAAAAAAGGGTAACTTTTTTTGGCCAAAACAATTTGTCCCAATTTCATGAATTTTTTTGGGTACCCAAATGAAATAGGAAGTGGCTAATTTTTTTAGGGGATAAACATATGTTATCCTAAAATGGAAATATGTAAAAAAAATCTTCATTATTTGTAAATTACATTTATATCAGGGGCCATATCTAAATGTAATTTTTTGAGTACTTAGAAATTTTGTAAAAAAAATACATATATTTAATATATAATATGATATTTATGCTGGTAAAAATATACCAAAATATCACATTTTCTATAGGGAACAAGAATATATATAGATAGGGCAACTTACGCTTCGGATATGTCCACAAAATGGCCACCAACCACACTGACTCAGACTCCCTAATCTGCCACTTGAAATGTAGGAAGGGTATGTCAATGTCAAGGTGTTATTTACTAATCTAATTATTCTTGGATATGCATAAAAATTGTATGGTGGGTTGCTGGATAATTGTCGATTATTTTACGACTATAAAATTAGAATTCTGACCCCAAAAAAATTTTTTTGAAGGGAAATAAAATCGAAAAAAAAATGTAAAACAATATAATATTTTAGCTAGAAAAATTTGATGATATTCAATCAAAAAAGAAGTAAACAAAATTTTCCGACAAATAAACATCTAGAGGAATCATTACTCTTTGATAGTTCCTTAGTACGTAGTAATTTTGAAAGAAATGGGAAAAAACGAAAAAGTGGCAATCGCAGGAAAATCGAACACATACCTATATATACGCCATATCTGGCTAAAAATAAAGATAGGCATGGGTAGCCAGATCATCTAGAAACACTTTCCAACACTGTAAAAATACAAGTTTTGCGACACTACTTGCCAATTCCTTACGGTAACATGACTAAGCAAAAAAATGCAAAACAAATAAAAAAGGGCACTCGCGGAAAAATGGCCAACATTCTAATATACGGCATTTCAGAAAAAAAAAAAATTCAGCCACGTACTATGCAAACCATCAAGGCACATTTTCCGACAAATAAACATCAAAATGAATCATTACTCTGTGATAGTTCCTTAGTACGTAGTAATTTCGAAAGAAATGGGAAAAAACGAAAAAATGGCAATCACAGGAAAATCGAACACATACATATATATACGCCATATCTGGCTAAAAAAAAAACGATAGGCATGGGTAGCAAGATCATCTAGAAAGACTTTCCAACACTATAAAATTATAAGTTTTGCGACACTACTTGCCAATTCCTTACGGTAACACGACTAAGCATAAAAATGCAAAACAAATAAAAAGGGGCACTCGCGGAAAAATGGCCATTCTAATATACGGCATTTCAGAAGAAAAAAAATTTCAGCCACGTGCTAGGCAAACCATCAAGGTACATTTTCCGACAAATAAACATATAAATGAATCATTCATTACTCTGTGATAGTTCCTTAGTACGTAGTAATTTTGAAAGAAATGGGAAAAAAACGAAAAAATGGCAATCACAGGAAAATCGAACACATACCTATATATACGCCCTATCTGGCTAAAAAAAAAGATAGGCATGGGTAGCCAGATCATCTAAAAACACTTTCCAACACTATAAAAATATAAGTTTGTCGACACTTCTTGCCAATTCCTTACGGTAACATGATTAAGTAAAAAAATGAAAAACAAATAAAAAGGGGCACTCGCGGAAAAATGGCCAACATTTTATTATACGCATTTCAGAAAAAAAAAAATTTCAGCCACGTGCTAGGCAGACCATCAAGGCACATTTTCCGACAAATAAACATCTAAATGAATCTTTACTCTGTGATAGTTCCTTAGTACGTAGTAATTTTGAAAGAAATGGGAAAAAAACGAAAATATGGCAATCACAGGAAAATCGAACACATACCTATATATACGCTATATCTGGCTGAAAAAAAAATAGGCATGGGTAGCCAGATCATCTAGAAACACTTTCCAACACTATAAAAATATAAGTTTTGCGACACTACTTGCCAATTCCTTACGGTAACATGACTAAGCAAAAAAATGCAAAACAAATAAAAAGGGGCACTCGCGGAAAAATGCCCAACATTCTAATATACGGCATCTCAGATAAAAAAAAAAAAGACATGCACGTGTTAGCCCAACCATCAAGGCACACTTTCTAACACATAAACATGAAAAAAAAATCAATAATATACGGAAATTCCTTACTACGTAGTAAATTTTTACAAATATTGAACAAAAACAGAAATTGGCAACCGCAGTTAAATACCCAATATACCAATAACTACGTCGTATCTGACAAAAACAAAGTCACGCATGGGTAGCCAGATCAGGTAGACACACTTTCCAACACTAAAAAAGCAAAAGTTTTACGACACTATTTGGCAATATCTTACGAAAAAATGACTTGGTAAAAAAATGAAAAAAAATGAAAAAGGGGCACTCGCGGT
This sequence comes from Palaemon carinicauda, assembly GCF_036898095.1. Taxonomy (NCBI): domain Eukaryota; kingdom Metazoa; phylum Arthropoda; class Malacostraca; order Decapoda; family Palaemonidae; genus Palaemon; species Palaemon carinicauda. Next base: position 53,864,856 of record NC_090756.1, read on the forward strand.
AAAATGCCCAACATTCTAATATACGGCATCTCAGATAAAAAAAAAAGCAATGCACGTGTTAGCCCAACCATCAAGGCACACTTTCTAACACATAAACATGAAAAAAAATCAATAATATACGGCAATTCTTTACTACGTAGTAAATTTTTACAAATATTGAAAAAAAAAAAACAGAAATTGGCAACTGCAGTTAAATATCCAATATACTAATAACTACGTCGTATCTGACAAAAACAAAGTCACGCATGGGTAGCCAGATCATCTAGACACACTTTCCAACACTAAAAAAGCAAAAGTTTTACGACACTATTTGTCAATATCTTACGGAAAAATGACTTGGCAAAAAAAATGAAAAAAAAATGAAAAAGGGGCACTCGCGGTAAAATGGTCCTCGTGGTGATGAACGACATTTTAACTAAAAAAAAAATCATGCACATGGTAGCCAAACAATCCACCAAGACTTTCCACAACTGATAACCTATACAAGTTGCACAATTCTTCGACAATTTCATAATACGTAATAACTTTGATAACTATGCAAATTACCTTAGAAGGGTAAACTCGGTCGCGATCGACCCCGACGCATCTCAGAAATCGGGGAAGGAGTACAGCTACAGCAATGCACATCTGGACACTACTAGAGCGTGTAGGCAAGACACCTACTGCAGGTCGATCACCCACAAATTCAGTCACGGGGGTGAGTCACGTGAGAAAAACCTTTTTTTTTTTTTTGACGCTCGGGGTTAAGGTTTTTCAAGTTGGTTGTCCTCATGACGACATTGGGCAATTTGTGTTATAAGCAAATTATGGCCACCATTATTGAAAAATCTATTTTATGTTATATCTTTTGGTTCTATGCATGATAACATAAAGAATTTGGTGTCTATACCTATGTTTTTAAGGTCAAGGAATATCATAAACCCATTAAATATGTTGTGGTAGGTATATATTTCGCCCTAGTGTAAAATTGGTTGCCAGAATTTAGGTGTAGGGCTCATTTGTGTTGGAAATATGCCAACACAGACAAAACACAAAGAGGAAGGTGAAAAAAGGTAGAAGCTTGATGGTGATGATCGTGGGAGAATTGTTGCAGAGCTGGCAAAGCACTCCTACCCACTGAAAGCTGAGAGTGCTGTCCTGTATAACATTGTAAATGGCCAGGTTGCTCCAAAGGAAGTCAATGTTGAAGATGCATTGTTGCTTGGACAAAAGATGACAGCAGCATTTCGTAAGGCACTGCCATCTGGATTCCACGCAAAACTTTTCAGCACCATCAAGACAATGGAACAGCTAAAGTATGGAATCAAGGTTGGTAACAAGACTGTCTTTGACATGGAGACATATTTCTCCGACTGCTTATAGTTGGTCAACAGCGTCAGCTGCAGTTAGAAAACATCTTTCAGTATGAGTTGTGTGGTGTCCCTTCCTCACTCATTGATGAGTATGGCTGTTTGCGTAAGGGCAACAAAGCTGTACTTTTCCAGACGTCTTGGTGTGCTATAGCAAGACCTAATGGCTCCAAACACCATTATTGTAGATGCACAGCAGCTGCTTTATCACATTGCATGGCCTCATAGTGCTGATGCATCTATCCTTGTTGGGAGCATTAAGCACTGTCTTTCACTCTACCCTCCTGATAGTGTCAAGATTCTAGTCTTTGACAAATATCATGATCTATCAGCCAAAGACTATAAGAGAATGCGACGTGGTGGCGAAGGTAGCACCAACTACAACCTGACTATCAGTAGTCCACTCCCAAATAGAGACGCCATTATGAAGAACAAACACAAAAAAAGGCAACTGTCTAGAGTACTATTCTCTTTCAACATGGGAGATAAAATAACGGTAGAAAGTCACGAAGACATTTGTTTTTTACATGATGAAGCTGATGTCACAATGATAACATACTTCTTGAAGGCAGCTGAGTGTAACAGAGTAGTCAGAATCCTCAGTGATGATACTGATGTCTTAGTACTGCTGGTTTACTGGGTTTGGAAAAGTCAACTGCACCATACATGTAAAGTTCAGATGGAACGTTGGAATGGGAACATTGTATAAATCAATGCAACCAGTGAGAAACTTGGTCCTAAGTGTTTGCAGCTGTTAGCAATGCATACACTAAGTAGTTGTGACAGAGTCCTATCCATTAAACAAAGGAAAAGTCAGTGCTTTCCAGGTAGGAAACTTTCCTGGATTGTCTGAGGTACTGGGTGAGATAGATGCCTCAGAAAATGACCTTTTGCAAACAGGCCAACAGTTCTTTACACGATTATATGACCAACCATCAGAGACTTCAGTGAATGCAGCCCGCTACAGGATGTATACAAAGAATAAAGAGAAACCGATGCATATCATGGCCCTGCCTCCTACAGACGCCAACCTTCTGCTCCATGTACAGCGGGCACATCTCCAAATGATATTATGGAGAGCAACTGATCAGCAAGGCCATCCAACAGTGGACATCAGTAAGTTCGAATGGCAGGTGAAGGATGGAGTCCCAACACCCACATTAGATGCTAATCGTCCAGCTCCTCCAGGCCTAATTGATGTCCTCAGTTGTGGTTGCAAAGCAGAGGGCAAGGCCTGCAGCTCTACGGCCTGCTCTTGTCAAAGGACCCAGTTATCCTGCACTATTTACTGAATGTGTGGAGGGACAGACGGATGTCATAACCCATTCACAGCCAGTGATCAAACAAATGAAAAGGACAGTGACGATTCTGAGGATGAGCCAGACACTGATTAGCTTAATTGTTTTGTGCTAGGTTCGCATGAAATGTTAACTTTTGACTGATTTGCATGCTTTATCAATGTCCTGAATTAGAATAATACAGTCACATTGGCTAGGAGGCATTTTTTCTCTCAATAGATAGATCCGGATGTATCTCAACGTTTCCAGTATTACACATTTTTACATATCATATTATTAAGTTGTAGCACAGATATGTACATGATTCGAAACGATGTAGTATCAGATTCCCAGTATCACTTGCAACACCTATATGAAGGTTTTATCTAGACAGTATAGAATATGAACATAAGCATTACCTTTCAACTTGAAAGAACTATTTGCAATATGTTCGAATTTCATTTACTTCTATATGATTTGAATATTTTTCTCAAAAGGTCTGCACAAGTAAAACTACATATTTTACAACTGTTTTTTGTGTCATTATATTCATCTCTGACTATGAAAACATGGGTATAAACATTCCATATGTCACGTTATCTTGCCAGTTTCTAGAGATATTCAACAAAATAGAATTTTATATAATGGCGGCCAAAATTTGCATATTTCAGCATTTGCCCAAACTTGTCAAGAGGACAATCTAGTTGAAATACTTCACAAACACCATGGCATTACAAATATACCATAATACCTTGTACTATAGAAGATTCATAGGTCCACAGTGGAAATCATATGTGTGGCAAATGGACTAATAGTGTGTATTAGTGAAGAGAGTTTTGGAAATTTATCAGAATATTATAAATAACAAGTAAAAGTGTGTATAAGTTGTCTAATTATGCAAAATATCCTTAATTATCTCCTGAAAATTAGAATGGCTGATGATATGGCAGACATCTTTATACTCCATCTTGAACTATTAATTGCCATGTCAATTTGATCAAACGGTAACCTTTTAAGATGTAGTTTCTTCAATATACTTTTAATTGATATTTTACTTTCTTAAACATCTGTTGCTACTCTATATAATTTGATCTAAGGATAACTTTTTGAAGGAATTTTTACTATAGTTTCTCATTTGATTTTTCTATTTAGTTTCTCCTTTATTTATCTTAATGTAATTTCTCATTTGATCAGAGTCTAAAGTTTTAAAGAATTGTTGCTTTTAGGTTAAAATTTTAGATGGTAGTTGCTACATTGTACATTTGATCAAAGAGTGATCTTCATTTTTATTATGTTTTAATAATAATTATTCATGTTTTCGTCAAATTGAGATTCCTTGTTTAGGCTGATTTCATCCCATACCCGACTGACATTTTATGCAGCGCTTCGTTTCTCCTCATTTTGAGAGAGAGAGAGAGAGAGAGAGAGAGAGAGAGAGAGAGAGAGAGAGAGAGAGAGAGAGAGAAAGGAGGTTTATCCATTTGCGAAGTCATACAGATCTCATTCCCGGTAAAGAATAACATTGTATTAAGATTCGTGAATTTGACAGGTCAAGGGCTAAGTAAGAGCTCTCTAACCGTTGCTCTTTGGAGTCTGGAAAAATTGTTCAATTTCCTATAGCGAAATTATATCTAATATATGAAGATAATTCTCTAAAAAAAACTACAGCAGCTTTAACATACAATACAAATTTATGAATGAGAAACCGTTGAAGGAGGAATGGTAAAAATTTGTCCAAATATAATTTCATCTTCAATTTAAAAATTAACCAAAAAATTTTCTTAGTAAAAAGAAACGTAATAGAACCATTAAATGTAAGAAATTTGACTCAATCGAAAATCAGACTTGTATCAAATGGGAAATATTTCTTTTACAAAATTCAAAGGGAATTTTGGGCAATATATTCTATTGGATGAGTCCCTGCCTGGTGATCGCCGGACTGGGGTTTGAATCCCGCTCAAGCTCGATAGTTTCTTGTAGTGTCTGCAACCTCAGCAACCTTGTGAGCTAAGGATGGGGGTACTCGTTGTGGGAGCGTATGGGTCTACTTACTGAGTCATCAGCAGCCACTGCCTGGCCCTTCGTGGTCCTAGCTTGAATCGAGAGGGGATTGGACTTAGGTGCTAATCTTATGTAAATATGGTTAGTCTCTGTTATTCATGAGTGGCCTTTAAATTGATAAAATTACTTTGCTGATCAAATCCTTTTTGATTACTATCATGTGTTTGGTTATATTTCCTTAATAATTGCGCTGATAATTAGTTATAAACTTTAGGACTTTTAATTGAATATGTAGGATCCTCAGAGATTAATTAAAACGATCTGGATTATTATTATTATTATTATTATTATTATTATTATTATTATTATTATTGTTGTTGTTGTTGTTGTTGTTGTTGTAGTTGTTGTTATCATAGTAACGAATTAAAGATTATATTTTCCATGTATTCAACAAAGTAATTCATGCAATGCAAAGTTCTTTGAAGTTATGAGAAATCTAAAAAAAAATTATAGAAAATTTTTGTTGTTCTTAAATCAATTGGAATCTTCTATGGAAAACATCTCTTGAAAGTTTCCTATTTCATAAAGGGAAAAAAAATCTAATTTCTTTTATAAAAGTTTTTTTCAAAGATGGAAAGAACTTTTTTTCCACTTTCATGAAAAATTAGAAATTTTCAAAATTCAGTGAGATGAGAAAAGACCCTTTGAAAGAAGTTAGAAAGATCAATAGTATTTGAATATCGGCTGATTGATATTCGTTGGGAATTTAATAAATCTTTTTCCATCTTAAAACTTTGGCTTATTAATATATTACAAGTTAGAGAAAATAAAGTTATTTTATGATTACATAATACTTTAACTTACTATATGAAAATTTCTGCATAATGTAATGAATAAGGTTAAGAATCACTACTTGATATGATGAATAAGGTTGAGAATCACTACTTGATATGATGAAGAAGATTAAGAATAGCTACTTGATATGATGAATAAGGTTGAGAATAACTACTTGATATGATGAATAAGGTCGAGAATCACTACGTGATATAATGTCTAAGGTTGAGAATCACTACTTGATTTGATGAATAAGGTTGAGAATCACAACATGCTATGATGAATAAGGTTGAGAATCACATCTTGATATAATAGATAAGGCTGAGAATCACTGCTTGATATAATGAACAAGTTTTGAGAATCACTACTTGATATAATGAATAAGAAGTACTTGATATAATAAATAAGGCAGCGAATCACTGCTTGATATAATGAATAATTTTGAGAATCACTACTTGATATAATGAATAAGTATGAAATTCTCTACTTGATATTATGAATAAGGTTGAGAATCACAACTTGATATAAGGAATAAGGTTGAGAATCACTACATGATATAATGAATAAGATTGAGAATCACTACTTGATACAATGAAAGCATGAGTTACTACTTGAATGAAGACAAGAATTCCTTCTTGATCAAAGCTCGAAGGAAACTGCTCGAATCAGATGATAATGTAAAATACACATTAAATTGGAAAAGAAACATAATCACTGGATACAAAAACCGCTATTCAAAAGGATTAGTATGAGTTCAACTGCTGAATCAGATGAAGAATTATACACCGATCCAATACATTTTTTCATGCTCCTGATTCCAGGTTCTGCATTGCAGTAAATGGAAACGTTTTCCTCGTCGTTTGCAGACGGACAAACGTTTGAAAAGAACATTGCACATTGCAGTCTAGAACAAACATTACAGTTAGTTCTGTTTAATCCGTCAGTTAAAAGGTATCATGATAAACAATATTGTTCCGTAATCACTTTTATTTGCAAGTTTTATATATATATATATATATATATATATATATATATATATATATATATATATATATATATATATATATATATATATATATATATATATACACAACAAATGCAGCCATTTCTAGTCCTCAGTTATGTCTTCACCTATGCCTGGAGTTTGGCCATTTTAACATCATGCGATTGGTGATGGTGAGAGACTAGTGTGATCACTCACAGCAAACCAACCTAGTATGTATGTCCCTAATTGGTACAGTTTCGTTGACCATTCCAATACACACAACCCTTTCACCACGTAAAGGTATCCCCACTGAGAAATATATATATATATATATATATATATATATATATATATATATATATATATATATATATATATATATATATATATATATGTGTGTGTGTGTGTGTATATATATATATATATATATATATATATATATATATATATATATATATATATATATATATATATATACATATATATATATATATATATATATATATATATATATATATATATATATATATATATATATATATATATGTGTGTGTGTGTGTGTGTGTGTGTGTGTGAGTATGTGTGTGTGTTTGTGTGTGTGTGTGTGTGGTTAAGTCTATATGTAAGGAGGTGCATTTCATTCTGATTTACTTTGATTTCATGATTTCCCAGTAAGAGAAATGTAAATTTAAAGGAGTTCAGGTTACCACATCTTCCAAGATAAAATGTGGTTTCTGGGAGCTAAGATCCTGTGCAATGGTCTGACATTTTAGATATTGTATGGGATAAGTGGAATGCCAGAGTGCCTGTGGTCTGTTGGGCGATGTTTGTGCTGTCGAATAATAGATATTTTTATAAATAAAGCAAATAAAGAGAGGTCGTTTTGCTAGAATGGAGTCTCCGGTTACAATTACAAATCTTAAAACGGCATTTAAAGATATAATAGACCCGATAAATGAATATACGTTAGTGTGAATCTCTGAATATTATGAAGTGTTGTGGTAAAAATTTTGACTTTATTCTTAATAAACATTGTAAGATTATATCAAACGCTTGGAGTATCAAAACCTGCTCTGTATTATGGGAGCTATGATTGGTTAGTGATGCTAATAGCAACGCAGAGGAATACTGTCCAGGTAGGCCTACCACCAAATCATTAAAAAATCTGCGTATCTCTGACTCTCCTCTATTATTATTATTATTATTATTATTATTATTATGATTATTATTATTATTATTATTATTATTATTATTATTATTATTATTATTATTATTATTATTATTATTATTATTATTATTATTATCAAAGCTACAATCCTCATTGAAGAAGCAGGATGCTACAAACGCCAGGGGTCCAACTGTGAATAGCCCAGTGAGGTAAGGAAGTAAGAAAATATATACACTTGGAGAGAAGTGATGGAAAATTAAAATAAACCATTCTAAGAACCGTAACAAAATTAAGATAGCTATTTCATATATATACGCTATAAAACACAAACAGTTAAAAAAAAAACCAAGAATAGAAATAAGATAGGATAGTGTACCTGAGTGCACCCTCGAGCTAATATAATCCTATATTATCAGGCTCTGACAACACATTTCCATAGCTCCCCCCCCTAGGCGCTGCCAACGCAAGAGCCCGTGCGTTACTTAGAGTAGGGCAATCTAAAATGAACGAACAAAAAGACTCGAAAGTCAGTCATTTTGTTTACAATACAGAGGCTTTAACACTGCATAGTAGATATTTTGTATTTATATAAACACTTAAACATATATTTACACCTCTTACAATTAGATAATGAAAAGAAGTCATTTCCAGTTTGGCCATGTGTCTAATCTATATTTTCCTTTATCCTGGTTGAATGCCAGGGGATTGGTAATGTTACTCCACTATGTAAATGTGTTTGTGGTAGCTCAACTCCCCCTGATTACCGCCCATTTTCCGTAACTCCCATATTATCTAAAGTTTTTTAGCGTCTTCTAGCAAAACGTCTTAATAGGTTTGCTGAAGGTAATCATCTATTCTCTAGTTTGCAATTTGGTTTCCGTAAAGGCCTTGGAGCGTGTGATACCCTCGTTACAATATCCAATGCTGTACAGAAATCCCTTAATTGTGGTCAGGAAGTTCGTATGATTGGCCTTGATTTTAGTGCTGCCTTTGGCCGTGTTAATCATGAGGCCCTTGTTTTCAAACTCAAACAGTTGGGAGTGGGTGGGTCGTTTCTTAGCATTATTATTGATTTTTTAAGTAATAGATCTGAAAGTGTTGTTGTTGATGGGCACCATAGTGAGTATAAGAATGTGATATCCGGTGTTCCACAGGGTAGTGTTCTTGGCCTATTACTTTTCATACAATATACACATGATATGTGGTTTAGTCTAGAAAACAAGCTTGTTGCATATGCAGATGATGCTACTTTCTTAGCATCAATTCCATCCCCTGAATATAGATCTTGGGTTGGTGAATCCCTTAATAGAGATTCAGCTGAAATTAGTGCATGGTGCAAATTATGGGGTATAAAGTTGAATCCTAACAAAACTCAAATTATGATTGTAAGTAGGTCAAGGACGTTGCCTCCTCAACATGCGGATCTCAGTATTGATAATGTTTCTTTAAATTTATATGACTCTTTTATAATATTAGGTGTGATTCTCGACGGCAAATTTACTTTTGAGAAACACATTGGGTCTGTGTCTTCTTCAATTACACAAAAAAATTGCTTATTGAGAAAGTCTTTTAAGATTCTCGGTGACAAATCTATTCTGAAGAAGTGTTTTAATTCTTTCATTCTACCTTTTTTTTGAGTATTGTTCTCCTGTCTGGTGTTCAGCTGCTGATTCTCATCTTGATTTGTTGGACAGAAACTTACGGTCTATTAAATTTCTTATTCCTGATTTAGATATTAATCTTTGGCACCGTCGTTCAATTAGTTTATCATGTATGATGCATAAGATTTTTCATAACTCTGACCATCCTTCACATTCAGATCTCCCTGGATAATTCTATCCTGTTCGTAATACTAGGCAGGCAGTTAATTCTAATAGCCAGGCCTTCTCCATCATGAGGCTTAATACTACACAGTATTCTAGAGGTTTTATTCCAATTGTTACCAAGTTGTGGAATGATCTTCCTAATCGGGTAGTTGAATCAGTAGAACTTCACAAGTTCAAAATTGGAGAAAATGTTTTTATGTTGACTAGGCTGACATGAGTCTTTTTATAGTTTATATATGACATATCTGTTTTTTTACTTTATTAATAGTTTATATAGGACATATCCGTGTTGACATTGTTA
>NC_090756.1:53884596-53889596 GCF_036898095.1 Palaemon carinicauda
GCAGATTATGTTCTCGCAGCGATACCCAAAACACCTTTCTGGAAATATGCGACTGGCTTTGTGAACAAGGAGACACCTCAATAGCATATGACGCCCTCAAAACATACCTTCTGAAGCAGTACTCGCCGTCGCCAGCCGCCCGTATAGCAAAGCTTTTTCAGCTCTCCCAACAACCGTTGGGGGACCAAAGGGCTTCACTCACCCTCAAGGAAATGACCAGTATCGCTCGCCTGCAACCTGCTGCAGACGGCTCTCCTCGTGAGGTGAAGCTACTTTGTGCCCTTTGGATACGCCATTTACCTGAACCTGTACGCGCTGCCATACCCGATGTCGATAGTTTACCCATATAGGACTTGATGACCAAAGCCGACGCTCTTATGGACAGCCACTTCACGACCTTCAAGACCTCCATCAACGCCTCCACTCCTGACAAAGAGGACGCCTAATCAACGTCAACCGAAGGTGACGTGAATGCCGTAGGACGTACACGCCTACCCCGTGACATGCTGAAGTGGCAACAAAGCCACCCAATACCCACCAATCGCTTGCGCTCCGACCAATGACTTCTACAGCCACTTAATGCCTGTCATCGGCCAAAGTTTTGCTATCACCTCTACAGATTCGGGGCAACCACAAAGAAATGTGCCAAGGATTGTCAGTGGCCAAAAAACGTGTAAGTAGGCCATCGCTCGTGGCGGTGGCCTCCCATGTTTCTAATCTTTTCTCTTTACATGATGCAGGAGCTGGCGTGAGATTTTTGGTAGACACGGGTGCTTGTCGTTCTCTTTTGCCAAGGGAACTCTTCAGGACATGATGTAGTCTGTCTATGTGTGCTGACATCCACCTGGTGGCTGCCAACGGATCTGCGAGACCAACCTATGGTTATGAGAACCTGACATTATCGTTTGGAAACGGTAAATTTAATTAGAAGTTTCTCGTTGCTGTCACATTGCCAATCCCCGGTGCGGATTTCCTCTCTCATTTCCACCTTCGGGTCAATATTGCCCACCGACGATTGGTCAACGCCGACTCGCATTTTTCAACACATCTTCAACCCACCCCCTCCAACCTCGGTCTACACGGATGCCTACACCCACCTCCTCACGTCGTACCCGAAGGCTTCCGTCCAGAACTTTACCAAACGCCCTTGGCTCCTGCCAAGCATGGTATTTATCACCATATCAAGACAACAGGACCCCTAGTCTTTGCAAAATTCAGACACCTGACACCGAAATGATTGGCAGCTGCCAAACAGACATTCGCTGAAATAGAGGATATGGGCCTTTGCTAAAAGGCCTCCAACCCATGGTCGTCACCCTTACACATCGTTCTGAAGAAAGACGTCTCCCTCCGCCAGTGTGGGGATTACAGGCGCCTGAACATGCAAACAGAACTGGATCACCAATCCTTCCCAAACATCGCCGACGTGACCTCCTACCTGCCATAAGCGGAGGTTTTCTCCATGCTCAACCTCCTGAAGGGGTATTATTAGGTGCCTATGAAGCCAGAAGACATCTCCAAGACCACCATCACCACTCCGTTTGGTACATACACCTTCGATTACTCTTGTTTTGGCCTTTGTAATGCTTGGGCCACTTTTCAACATCTCATGGATGGCATCTTATGGGAACTCCCTTTCTGTGTATGTTATGTGGACGACATACCTGTGTTCTATTACTCATAAGAGGAACACCTCCGTCACCTGCGCATCATGCTCGACCACCTGCAACTAAACAGCCTTTTATTATGGTACAGCAAGTGTACATTTGGCGCCAACGAAGTGTCGTTCTTAGGGCACCGCATCACTCCTGAAGGAGTCCATCCCCACCCTGAGAAGGTAGCAGCCATTCAGAACTTCCCCACGCCCTCGACCGTCAAAGATCTGCAGGAATTCTTGGGCATGATCAACTATTATCACCGTTTTCTGCCAGCCATTGCTACCACTCTTGCCCCCCTCTACGCCTCCCGTAAGGGCAAGCCAAAGGACCTGAAGTGGGGTCCCCTTCAAGAAGAAGCCTTCTGCAATGCAAAGAAGGCCCTATAAATTGCTGCAGCTCTCGCTTTTCCTATCCCATATGCCCTTCTCCTTCTCTCCACCAATGCCTGCGACGTCGCTATTGGTTCAGTACTCGAACAGGTGGTCAATGGCTCACCCCGCCCATTGTCCTCGTCGGCAGAAAACTGTCCAAGGCAAAATCGGTTTATTCTACCTTTGATTGCAAATTGCTGGCGGTGTGTACTTGGCTGTCTGTCACTTTCGCCATTTCTTAGAAGGCATGCCCTTCGTCATTCGCACAGACCACATGCCTCTGGTGCACGCCTTCGCTCGACAGTCTGACGCCAGGTCCGCCTCTCAATGCCGACATTTCTGCGCCGTGGGTGAATGCAATTGCACCTTTCAACATGTCCCTAGGAAAATGAATCCCGTTGCCGATGCCCTGTCAAAAAACATGTTTGGTGCTGTTTCACCTTGGATTGAATTACAACGCCTTGGCTCAATTCCATTGACAGGATCCAGAGTATCAAGCATTTAGGACATTCTGCACATCTCTCCGTTGGGAAGACATCCCCCTCGACGACTCCAACACCCTCCTCTGTAACGTCAGTACTGGTAGACTACGACCTTGGATTCCTGCTCCCATGCACCAACAGGTGTTTGATTCATTTCATGGCCTTTTATATCCCTCGTGCCGTTTCTACAGCACAGCTGCTGGAGACGAAGTTCATTTGGAACGGTATTTCTAAGGATTGGGTCTACGCCTGTACTCTTGCTAAACTTTCAAAGTACATCGACACACGGATTCAGGAGTGGCCACCTTCCCTCAACCTCAGCGTCGTTTCGCCCATATTCACGTCGACGTTGTAAGCCCCCTACCCAACATCACAAGGACATCATTACCTGTTTACCGTCATCGACCGCTCCACTCGTTGGCCTGAAGCCATTCCCATGGAAACTGCAACGTCAGCCTCATGTACATTTACCTTACTCTCAGGATGGATTTGCAAGATTTGGTATCCCTTACTTCTGACAGGGGTACCACTTTCACCTCTATATTGTGGACATCATTAGCGAATCTCCTGGGCATCACCCTACGTCAGACAAATGCCTACAACCACGCTGACAATGGAATGGTTGAATGTTTTCATCTCATCCTCAAATCAGATTTGATGTCCCACTGCAATGATTCCAACTTCTTTACTCAGCTTCCCTGGGTCCTCCTGGGACTAAGGACCACTCCTAAAGACGCCCTCGACGTCTTGGCAGCTGGAATGGTGTATGGCGACCCGTTTGTCATCCCTGCAAAAAATTTTCCTTCTGCAACCTCCTCCAACAATTTCCAGCACATACGTCATGTCGTGGGGAAATTTACTCCATGCTGCCAGACTTACAAGCCCACTGCGAAGCATCACATACCGACAGACCTTGCACTCTGCAATGATCGTCTTCTTACGCAACGACACTAGCAAGTCACCGCTAACGTCCCCTTAACACGGGCCCTTTCCTTGTTATCCGACGCAGTCCGAAAGCATTCCTACTAAACATTCGTGGCAAAGAAGACTGGGTCTCCTATGATCGTCTAAAACCTGCTTATCTCCTGCCAGATGACCCGCCTATAGTTCACCTCTCTAGATCAGGGCGCCGTATTTATCATGTACAGTATGTCATTTTGAGGGGGGAGCCATGCACCAACCGTGTGTCAGACAATCGTACATAGTAACGACTTTCTTTTTTTATATGTAATAAGCTTTTATCTTCGCTCTCCCCTCGCACTGATAGGAACCTGAAATAACATGTCTGGTTTTCTCACCGTTAACTGTCAACTGGTGATTTTGTAGGTTGAACATGAAATAGCCTGTTATGTTTTGTATGCCCTTTTTGCCTGGAGTTTATGTATATATAAATGAATTTTCTGTAATAAAGTTTACTCAGTTGCTTTCATCCTGCCTTTTAGTCACAACCTTCTCTCGGTCCGTCACAACTTTGATAAACGAATGAGAAATAGACAAATTTATTAATTTCATAATTTCAGTTCAACAAGGAATAATATAAAACGAGTTAAATGTAAAGAGGAGTTTCGTTTCGGGAATAGCTCAGTGGAAGAAAGTTAAGGACAGAGAAAATCATAAAGAAACTTATGAGAAAAGTTTAGTGTAAGGAAATAGAACTATTTGAAATATGGTCATAAGAAAAGAGAAATGACTGTTCGTCGACATATAAGATGAAGAACGAAAAATGATACAAGAAAGAAAAAAAAAAAAACAACCAAGTAAATTTGAGAAAAAAAAATTGTAATTGTGTTTTGGACAAAATGAAAACTGTGAATCTATAGATCTGGGATGGATCAAAATGTCTAAAATCCATATTTTTTTTATATCAGAGGAGATTATTATAGTATAGTGAACAGAATGAAAATTGTGAATCTATAAATCTAGGATGGATAAAAAAAACTAAAAAAATCTATAATTTTGGGGAATCATCGAGTAAATATGAGAAATTAGAATATGATAGTGTTGTAAACGAAACTGGTATTTTAAAAACAGATTTAGGATGGAGAAAAAAGCTCTAAAATCTATATTTTAATGCTGAAATCACGGTTAATTAATCCCCATCTTGATATCGTTCCACTATTTTTCAAAATGATATTTTTTGACGCAATCAGTCTTATCTTACGACTGCGATAACTAACTTTTGGCATGATGGGGAAACTTATGGCACAGCCAAACAAGGCATCGATGCCAGGGTTTATGAGAATTCAGCTCTTCAAGAGGAAAGTTTGGGGGCAAAATCACTGCCTGATTAAGACCCTTTGTGACCCTTGGGCTAAGGGTGCGAAAAGGATGTCCTAAGGGTTAGAGTTCTCTTGCTTGAGGGTACACTTAGTCAGGCTATTTCAATCTGCTTCCTTGTTTCTATTCCTCAATGGGCTGTTTTCCTGTTGAATTCGATGGGACCAGATGCTCCAACGGGAAAAAAAACAGCCTTGTAAGGAAAGGAAATT
>NC_090756.1:53897096-53898863 GCF_036898095.1 Palaemon carinicauda
CATAGATACCTAAAATCAGTTTTTTTATCTATATATGGCTACTTAGAAAAATCGTTTTTTTTTTTTTCATCTTTACGTTTATTTAGTATATGTTAGAAAAAAAATAAAACCAAAATCCGAGGTGCTACTACATCCTACTACACATTTTATTTTATATATTTTCCAATTTCTTTATTACATTTTGTAATTTTTCAGAGACTAAAAAAACGTGGTCCCTCGTCCATTTTCCTTTCTATTTTTGAAGCATGAAAAAGCATTCGGTAAACTTTGGCTTCACATTGGCCTGCTTCAACGAAAAATCCTTTTGAGTAGATTTTTACAAAACATCCACTGGCGATGTTAGAAAATACATTTATTTTCCATTTTCCATTTTGCATTTGCAAAAATTACAGTTATACGGAACATTTTATTGTCGACGGTTACTATCATTATCAATAAATGAAATATTTTAAGAACATTCACAACATTTAAATAAATATCACCCATATAAACTATACAAACTTTAAAAAACCCGAGGAAGAGAAATAAGATAAAATATTTTGCCCGAGTGTACCCTCAAGCAAGAGAACTCTAATCCACGGCAGGGAAGACCATGGTACAGAAGCTATGGCACAAATCAAGACTAGAGAACAATGGTTTGATTTTGGAGTGTCCTTCTCTTATAAGAGCTTCTTACCATAACTAAAGAATCCCTTCTACCCTTACTAAGAGGAAAGTAGCCACTGAACAATTACATTGCAGTAGTTAACTCCTTGAGCAAACAATTCCTTGGTAATCTCAGAGTTGTCAGGTGTATGAGGACAGAGGAAAATATGGAAAGAATAGGCCAGACTCTTCGGTGTACGTGTAGGTAAATTAAAAGTCATCCGTAACCAGAAAGAGGGATCCAGTTTAGTACTTTTGACCAGTCAAAGGACCCAATAACTCTGGCTATACAAAGAGTATCAAAATAAGTCTTAGATCTATTCAAGTTGGTCTTCCAACTCTAGTTTCAGAAATCGAAGGTTGGAGATCACTGCAAGTGTAAACAAAGTTTATAAGTCATTCAAATCAATTCGATAAATGAAATAGAAACAATAAAGATTTTATATTAAAAAGCCCATCGTAAAATAATTTCGAAACCTACTAAATGGAGAAGATAGAGTAGCAGTACTCTGAGTGTGTGTGGATGGAGAAAGTATAGGAGAATGGTGTCTTTGACGCGGAAATGTTAATGACGAAAGGGGACAAAAGTAATCAGAGAAAGTAATGCGAGTCTTTGGATTTTATCATTCCCAAAATGAAGTCGGTAAATAAGGAAAGAATTGCAGTATTGTTGGAAAAATGGAAAACAAAAGAAGGTAATGATTGTTGATGGTAAAATGTATCTCTCTGTTTATCTGAACACAAAATATATTTTAAAACTTTTTATTTATGAATACAAAACCTTTCTTCATTTGAACTTTCCTTTATACTTGTATGATGCAACATTTTTTATTTGAATCCACATCTTGCGGATTTTCCTTTGATTTTTATCACTTATAACCCTGTAAATTATTCTCGGTAATTGTTATATATATATATATATATATATATATATATATATATATATATATATATATATATATATATATATATATATATATATATATATATATATATATGTATATATATATATATATATATATATATATATATATATATATATATATATATATATATATATATATATATATATATATATATATATATATATATATATATATATAAACCATATAAACTAAGAGG
>NC_090756.1:53898886-53901386 GCF_036898095.1 Palaemon carinicauda
ATTATTATACAAGAAAGACGTTTTGTATCATTGTTTTTTCTATGATTCTTACCATACCAAAGAAGGTCTCTCTTACTGTTCATAATGCATCTTAGCATGGTCTTTCACTGTCATGGGGTACAGTTCTCTTATATGAGGGTACACTTGGGCTATTACACTATTTGATTCTTCTTCCTCTTATGTTTCTCCCAACTCTCATATTTGCATAGGATCCCAAATCAACAACTGCGAAATTTATTTTTCCATTATTATTATTGTTGTTGTTGTTGCTGTTGTTGTTGCAAGGGTTAAAGGTCAGAGTTCAAAGGGATGTAAATGGGTCCCTGGGAAGGGGGAGGGGGAGAAGAGGTGAAGCGAGAGGGGAAGGCTTTATTTCTCATTGTAAACTACCGAGTGTTGTAGCCTATTGAAAACTAATCTGCCTAGCGATCTTTTGGACGGGAGTTCGAAAAACGCTCGAGCTCGATAATTTCTTTAAGTGTCCACAATCTCACCATCCTTATGAGCTAAGGATGGTGGCTTTGGGGGAACCTATAGGTCTAGCTGCTGAGTCATCAGCAGCCATTGCCTGGGTCACCCTGGTCTTAGGTAGATGAAGAGGTGGCTTAGACGCTGATCATATGTATATATGGTTATTCTGTGGTTATCCTGCAGGAATTCCTGTAATTGAGTCGTTTGTCTAATTAAAAAGTTTTAGCTCCATCTCTTTTTTGGTCGTTTTTATCAAATATTGTACGGAGGTTTCGCTATTATTTTATATAACTAACAGTTTTATTTGGAAACTATTAAAAAGGAATCATTCACTCTTGGAATATTGATTTGATTGACATTGAAAAAAGGGAAAACATGACACAGGTCATATCACAATCATGGATGAAAAGCCGTCGTTTAAAAAAAAAAAAAAAAAAAAACAGCTCTTAACTATTCTCATAAAAAAAAGTTTTAGTTGACGTTTTGTGTGAAGAAATGGTGTTTTCCTTTCGTAGAATTACTATAGAAACTTTTTATGATTAGCTATTTTCTTCTTTGTTAGACATATTAACAAACAGATGTACATCAACGTACAGGTTCAATGAATATTACAAAAATGAGTTAAATTATGCTTGTAAGTGATTTTACCAATACTATGGGTACGCATTATGCTTGTAATTGATTTTTAACTTGAAGTGTTGGTGTAAAATATACTTTTAATTGTATTTAACTTCAAGTGAGGGGTGTGAAATGTGCCTTTGATTGCTTTTAGCTATAAGTGTGGGTTTGAAATATGCTCTTGATTGCTCTTAACTTCAAATGGGATATGTGAAATATGCCTATAATTGCTTTAAGCTTGAAGTGTGGCTGTGGAACATGTTTATGATTGCTTTCAGCTTCATATATGGTCCTTGCTTTAGTTTAAAAAAATCATGTCTACTTGTGATTAGAATTTTTAAGGATATCTCACATGTAGTTTTCTCGTAAATCTGTAGAAAACGTAACCTATTTATGATAGAATTTTATGATTCTCCCAATATTATTATTATTATTATTATTATTATTATTATTATTATTATTATTATTATTATTACTACTACTTGCTAAGCTACAACCCTAGTTGGAAAAGCAGGTTGCTATAGGCCCAGGGGCTCCAACAGGGAAAATAGCCCAGTGAGGGAAGGAAAAAGGGAAAAATAAAATATTCTAAGAAGAGTAGCATTATTAGAATAAGTAACTCCTATTTAAACTATATAAACTTTAACAAAACAAGAGGAAGAGAAATTGGATAGAATAGTATGCCCGAGAGTACCCTCAAGCAAGAGAGGTCTAACCCAAGACAGTGGAAGACCATGGTACCGATGCTATGACACTACCCAAGACTAGAGAACAATGGTTTTATTTTAGAGTGTCCTTCTCCTAGAAGAGCTGCTTACCATATCTAAAGAGTCTCCTCTACCCTTAGCAAGAGGAAAGTGATCAATGAACAATTACAGTACTGTAACCCCTTGGGTGAAGAAGAATTGTTTTTGCTAATCTCAGTGTTTTCAGGTGTATGAGGACAGAGGAGAATATGTAAAGAATAGGCCAGAATATTCGGTGTATGTATAAACAAAGCGAAAATTAACCGTAACCAGAGAAAAGGATCTAATGTAGTACTGCCTGGCCAGTCAAAAGATACCATAACTCTCTAGTGGTAGTATCTCAATAGCCAAATGAGAAAATATCTGTCCACTAGATTGAAAATGAGTTACTATACTTGAATTAAACTGGGGAAAACAGTAATAATGTCTTAAGAAGCTTCACCTGTTTAAAGGTTTAAAGGCCACTTATGAATTGCAGACAGTGTCTGAGCAACCAGGACATTGCCCTACAGACTGACCATATTTACATATGATCAATACCTAAGTCAACTCTCCATCCAAGCTAGGACCAGGGACGACTCCCTTGGAACTCCCATCCCCAGCTCACAATGGCGGTGAGGTTGCAGACACTAGAGAAATTAACGAGTTTGAACGGGCAGGGACGT
>NC_090756.1:53911386-53916094 GCF_036898095.1 Palaemon carinicauda
TGAGAGCCGCAGCAGTTGATAGGGCCTTCTTTGCATTGCAGAAGGCCGCTTCTTGAAGGGGGGCCCCACTTCAAGTCCTTTGGCTACCCTTGAGGGAGGCGTAGAGGGGAGCAAGAGTGGCTGCAATGGCTGGCAGAAAGCGGTGATAATAGTTGATCATGCCCAAGAATTCCTGCAGAGCTTTGACGGTCGAGGGCGTGGGGAAATTCTGAACGGCTGCTACCTTCTCAGGGAGAAGTGATACGGTGCCCTAAGAACGACACTTCGTTGGCGCCAAAGGTACACTTGTCGTACCAGACTACAAGGCCGTTTTGTTGCAGGCGGTCGAGCATGATACGCAGGTGACGGAGGTGTTCCTCTTTTGAGGAGGAGAACACAAGTATGTCATCCACATAACATACACAGAAATGGAGGTCCCCTAAGATGCCATCCATGAGACGTTGAAACGTTTGCCCCAGCATTACGAAGGCCAAAACAGGAGTAATTGAAGGTGTATGTGCCAAACGGAGTGGTGATGGCGGTCTTGGGGATGTCTTCTGGGTTCATAGGCACCTGATAATACCCCTTCAGGAGGTCGAGCGTAGAGAAAACCTTTGCTTTGTGCAGGTAGGAGGTTACATCGCCAATGTTTGGGAGGGGGTAGTGATCCGGTTCTGTTTGCATGTTCAGGCGCCTGTAATCCCCGCACGGACGGAGGGAGCCGTCTTTCTTCAGAACGATGTGTAAGGGTGACGACCATGGGCTGGAGGCCTTTTGGCAAAGGCCCATTTTCTCCATTTCGGCGAACGTCTGTTTGGCGGCTGCCAATCGTTCCGGTGCCAGACGTCTGAATTTTGCGAAGACTGGGGGTCCCGTCGTCTTGATATGGTGATAAATACCATGCTTAGCAGGAACCGTGGGCGTTTGCGAAGTTCTGGACGGAAAACTTCCGGGTACGATGTTAGGAGGTGGGCGTAGGCATCCGTGGGTGCGCTGATGTGGAGAGCGAGGTTAGAGGGGGCGGGTTGAAGAGGTGTCGACAAGTACGGGTCCGCGTTGACCAATCGTCGGTGGGCGACATCGACCAGAAGGTGGAAATGAGAGAGGAAATCCGCACCGAGGATTGGCATTGTGACGTCAGCAATGAGAAACTTCCCATTGAATTTACCGGTTCTGAATGATAATGTGAGGTTCTCGTAACCGTAGGTGGGTTATCGCAGATCCGTTGGCAGCTACCAAGCGGACATCGGCAGATGTAGACAGACTACGTTGTGCCTTGAAGAGTTTCCTTGGCAAAAGAGAACGACAAGCACCCGTGTCTACCAAAAATCGCACGCCCGTTCCTGCATCCTGTAAAAAGAAAAGATTAGAAACATGGGCGGCCCACCGCCACAAGCGATGGCCTACTTACACGTTTTTTGGCCACTGACAATCTTTGGCACATTTCTTCGCGGTTTGCCCCGAATCTGAAGTGGTAGTAGCAAAACTGCGGTGGATGGGAGGTAGTAAGTGGCTGTAGAAGTCGTTCGTTGGGGCTGCGAGCGATTGGTGGGTGGTGGGCGGCTTTGTGGCCGCTTCGGCACGTCACGGGGTAGGCGTGTATGTCCTACGGCATTCATGTCAGCTTCGGTGTACGTTGAATAGGCATTCCTCGTCGTCAGGGGTGGAGGCGTTGATGGAGGTCTTGAAGTGGCTGTCCATAAGGGCGTCGGCTTTGGTCATCAAGTCCTTTTATGGGTAAACTATCGACATCGGGTATGGCAGCGCGCACAGGTTCAGGTAAACGGCGTAATCCAAAGGGCACGGAGTAGGTTCACCTCACGAGGAGAGCCGTCTGCGGCAGGTTGAAGGCGAGCGTTACTGGTCATTTCCCTGAGGGCAAGCGAAGCCCTTTGGTCCCCCAACGGTTGTTGCGAGAGCTGAAAAAGCTTAGCTATACGGGCGGCTGGCGACGGCGAGTACTGTTGCAGAAGGTATGATTTGAGGTCGTCATACGCTATTGGGGGTGTCTCCTTGTTCACAAAGCCAGTCGGATATTTCTGGGAAGGTGTCCTCGGGTATCGCCGCGAGAACATAATCCGCTTTGGTGGTTGAGCGAGTCACGCCCCTGATACGAAACTGGACTTTCTGCGCACTGAAACCAAGCAAACGCCTCTCCGCTGGCAAACGATGAAAGTTTGAATGGAGAGGCCGTAGCGCCAACTGCCGTAGAGTCCATCATAGTACCAACGATGGAGGGGCGAGGGGGTGGGGGTGGAAGGCGGTGGAAGCAAGTCGACTTCCGGGGTCACCAATGTGACGGGCCGAGAGAGGAGTTGTGAAATCAAAGGCAGATTGGAAACGACTGAGTTATATTGTTGTGGAACACTCTCCTTATATTACAAAACCTCAAGGCAACAGGACATGACAAGTTCACGAGACAGACAAAATCACTGAGGAAAAACCAGACTTGAATTTTCATGTTCGTTTTAGTGCGAGGGAAGAGCGAAGATACAACCATAATATATACAAAAGGAATTATGTACAATTGTGTGAAACACGGTTGGTACAAAGTATTAGATTGTTGAGTATAGTTGGAAAAGTGTATGGTAGAGTATTGATTAATAGGATTAAGGATAAAAACAGAGAATACAATCTTGGAAGTACAGGATGGTTTTAGAAGAGGTAGGGGTTGTATGAATCAGATTTTTACAGTTAGGCAGATATGCGAGAAATATTTAGCAAAAGGTAAGGAGGTGTATGTTGCGTTTATGGATCTGGAGAAAGCATATGATAGAGTTGATAGGGAAGGCAATGTGGAATAAGATGAGGTTATATGGAGTTGGTGGAAGGTTGTTGCAAGCAGTGAAAAGTTTCTACAAAGGTAGTAAACTATGTGTTAGAATAGGAAATGAAGTGAGCGATTGGTTTCCGGTGAGAGTGGGGCTGAGACAGGGATGTGTGATGTCGCCGTGATTGTTTAACTTGTATGTTGATGGAGTGGTGAGAGAGGTGAATGCTCGAGTGCTTGGGCGAGGATTAAAACTGGTAGGCGAGAATGATCATGAATGGGAGGTAAATCAGTTGTTGTTTGCGGATAGATACTGTACTGGTAGCAGACACTGAAGAGAAGCTTGACCGACTAGTGGCAGAATTTGGAAGGGTGTTTGAGAGAAGGAAATTGAGAGTTAATGTGGGTAAGAGTAAGAGTTATGAGATGTACGAGAAGGGAAGGTGGTGCAAGGTTTGAATGTCATGTTGAATGGAGAGTTACTTGAGGAGGTGGATCAGTTTAAGTACTTGGGGTCTGTTGTTGCAGCAAATGGTGGAGTGGATGCAGATGTACGTCAGAAAGTCAATAAAGGTTGCAAAGTGTTGGGGGCAGTTAAGGGAGTAGTAAAAAATAAAGGGTTGGGCATGAATGTAAAGAGAGTTCTATATGAGAAAGTGATTTGTACCAACTGTGATGTATGGATCGGAGTTGTGGGGAATGAAAGTGCTTGAGAGACAGAAATTGAATGTGTTTGAGATGAAATGTCTGAGGAGTATGGCTGGTGTATCTCGAGTAGATAGGGTTAGGAACGAAGTGGTGAGGGTGAGAACGGGTGTAAGAAATGAATTAGCGGCTAGAAATAGGAATGAATGGCGAGCGATTGTGACGCAGTTCCGGTAGGTCCCTGCTGCTTCCTCCGGTGCCTTAGATGACCGCGGAGGTAGCAGCAGTAGGGGACTCAGCAGTATGAAAGCTTCATCTGTGGTGGAAATGTGGGAGGTTGGGCTGTGGCACCCTAGCAGTACCAGCTGAACTTGGCTGAGTCCCTGGTTAGGCTGGAGGAACGTAGAGAGTAGAAGGTCGCCTTTTTTGTTTTTATTTGTTTGATGTCGACTACCCCCCAAAATTGGGAAAGTGCCTTGGTATATGTATGTATGAACATATATACAAACAATGAACACACAATTAATACGGCATAAAAACCAAAGATTCAAACATTCAAAACTATTTGAATTTTGATAAATTCTACCGTGGTTGAATCAACCGTTCAGTGTCTAATGAAATATCGCTCATTAACAACTGATCCGAATAAATCAGCAGGAAAATTTTGTTTTGTTTTCTTGTTGATGTCGACTACCCCCCAAAATTGGGGGAAGTGCCTTTGGTATATGTATGTACAATAAGTATGAGTTTTACTTAAAAAAATAAGTAAAAGAACTCCGGCTATGTTTTATTTGCTACTTGGTATATTGGATGGATGGATTGTTCTTAAAATATTTCATTTTAATTTTGTATTACTTCTCTTGCAGTTTTTTTATTTCCTTTTCTAACTGGGTGATTTTCCCTGTAGGAGCAAGTGGTCTTTTAGCATCCTGCTTATCAAACAGTGGTTGTAGCTTTAGCTTGTAATAATAATGATAACAACAACAACAACAACAACAACAACAATAATAATAATAATAATAATAATAATAATATAATAATAATAATAATAATAATAATAATAATAATAATAATAACTAACTCGACAAACAGATATCCTTCTCTTTAGCCGCATTAAAAAAGAAACAGAAGAAAAAATAAAAGTGAAAAGTATTCCTCAATATTAAAGAACAAAGTTGTATTTTTAATTGAAAAAAATGGAGGAATATATGAATGTAAGTTTTCAGACAAAATTCTCATCAACGATAAATGATATCTTTAAATAATCCTTTATTATTTTTTTGATAAAGAAATATATTTCTATTAAATACAATT
>NC_090756.1:53916594-53919094 GCF_036898095.1 Palaemon carinicauda
TTTTTTAGCTAAGTTCTAGATTCTGCTGAGGACGAACTGCTACAGATATTATACGAGAATTACTAAAGGGAATACCTCTGTTATGTGTGTCACAGAGACTTTATGGGATGTGTCCACTAGGGGTGGAAAGTCTACTACTCTATCATTTGATCTTTAGATGGCTCTCTCTCTCTCTCTCTCTCTCTCTCTCTCTCTCTCTCTCTCTCTCTCTCTCTCTCTCTCTCTCTCTCTCGTGTAATATTAATCTTTTTCTCTTTGAAATCATATGAAGGATTCTCTCTCTCTCTCTCTCTCTCTCTCTCTCTCTCTCTCTCTCTCTCTCTCTCTCTCTCTCTCATTGTGTGATGTTAATCTTTTTTCTTTAAGATCATATGAAGGATTCTCTCTCTCTCTCTCTCTCTCTCTCTCTCTCTCTCTCTCTCCTCTCTCTCTGAGAATAATGAATAGGGCAATAAGGCTCTCCTTTTTAAACCAGTGAAAGAATCATAATTTTAATATAGCACTGTGTGTAAACATCAGCAACGGTTTAAATATAAAATTCAATATTTTTTTAATGTATTGTGTATATATAACTGATTTCTCTGTGAATTCATTTACTCCTAATATTTTATTGGTGGATATGTCTTAAGTGTTTACTTTATCTGAGTCGATTAAGTTTATAATATTAGGAGTGTTGAAACTTTTGATGGACTTATTTTGGTGAACATGAATCATTTGATCAAAAATAATAATAATAATAATAATAATAATAATAATAATAATAATAATAATAATAATAATAATAATAATAATAATAATAATAATAATAATAATAATAATAATAATAAATATAATAATAAAAACGTATGTTTAAAGTTGAAATAAATAAAAAAAATTGGTAACTTTTAAGACAGAACTTCAAACTGAAAAAAAGGTGATTTTATATTTGGCGTATCACAAAAAAGAATTCATGAAATTCAATAATGGAGCATTAGCCTTAAACGTGAGAGAGAGAGAGAGAGAGAGAGAGAGAGAGAGAGAGAGAGAGAGAGAGAGAGAGAGAGGAGAGAAAACGCTTTCTCGTATTACTGAAAAGTGTTCGTTTTCCTTTTCACTTCTTTTCAGAAAATTGATTTATTTTTTCATAAAGAAGTTAATATTTCGTAATCGTATCTATCTATCTATCTATCTATCTTTCTATCTATCTATCTTTCTATCTATCTATCTAACGTTCATATCTATGAATTCCAGATCCTAAGTATAGTTCATATTAGGTGTCGTCATTCGAGGAGAAAATCCAATATCACCAAATAAAAACTAAATGTTAAAAAACTAAATTTATTAATAAAAGATCAATTGATCTTTTGTTCGTATACCCGTAAAATATGATTTCTTTTACTTAGAGTTTACAATTACAGAAGACTGAAATTATTCATTATTCATCTCTGGTTTCAGAACCTTCACTGAAAAGCATTTTTATATTGATAATTCATTACTTCGATAATAGTTTATTCTTTTCCTTATTTCCTTTCCTTACTAGGCTTTTTATCCTATTGGAGCATTTGGGCTCATTGCATTCAACAGGAAAATAGTTCAGTGAGGAAAGCAAATAAGGAAACAGTTTGAATAGCGTGCCTTAGCATAGCCTCAAACAAGAGAGCTTACTCGATTATTCCAAAAATTTATAAATTTTATAATTTTTTTTATCGATCCTAGATTTATATATTCACAATGTTCATTCTGTTCACAAATCTGTAATACTATCTTGCGATATAAAGAAATATAGATTTTAGACATTCCTATCCATCCTAGATTTACATATTTATAAATTTTCTTCAGTTCACAACACTATTATAACTTTATTCTCAAATTTACCTGGTTATTTTTTCCCTTTCCTGTATCATTTTTTCGTTTATCATCTTGTATGTCGACAAACAGTAATTTCTTTCGTCTTATGACCAAATTTCAAATAGGTTTTTTCCCCTTACACTAAACTTTTCTCATAAATTTCTTTATGACTTTCTCTGCCCTTAACTTTCTTCGGCTGAGCCATTCTTCACTCAAAACTATTTTTTTTTTCATTCAACTCTTTTATGTTTTATTTTTCTATCAAACTGATTTTATCAAATTCATATATATGTCTATTTCTCTTTCCTTTATTTAAGTCATTTGAAGCTGTCAATTCTATGAGAAACTCACTTTATCTATTTCTCAATCAAACGCACTTAATAAGAGACTATTTTCTGTCCTCAACAGCCATTCGGGAAGTCCCCAGATGCTTTCCGTAGTGTTTTATGGTTATTGGTAACGTCCCTGCCCGTTGAAACTCGTTAATTTCTTTAGTGTCTGCAACCTCACCGCCCTTGTGAGGTGGGGATGGGAATTTCAAAGGAGTCGTCCCTGTTCCTAGCATGAATGGAGAGTGGGCTTGAGTACTGATCATGTGTAAATAGGGCCAGTCTCTAGGCAATGTCCTGCTTGCTCAGACAATGTCACGGTCTATTGCCTCTGCAGTTCATGA
>NC_090756.1:53929094-53936594 GCF_036898095.1 Palaemon carinicauda
AGCACATGCCTTCGGAATCTTATTAAAGATTTCATTCGCCAGATCCACTTGAAAGGCATATAGGAGAGGCCTAGTCAAGGCTGACTTGCACGTATTTATCGTATTGGCAGCCAGACCTTGGCTATGAATGTGGACAAAGAAGGACAAAGAAGTTCATTGAAATTTCTTTCGGTCCTTTTGTTTGACAAACGCAACCCACTTTTTCCAGAAAGACTCATATTGTCTTCTATTTGACTTGGCCTTGTATTCTTCTAAGAATTCTATATTGCCTTTTGAGATCCCAAACCTTTTTCTAACAGCTAGAGCGAGAAAATCATGAAATGAAGGGTTTGGGTTCTCTGTGATAAAACTAAGCCAGTCAATTTCTGAATCTTCGGAAATATATTTAGGGTCAGAGCTAGGACCAGCCTCATCTAGTCTATTAGCCCCACTAGAGGATCCTCGTATGGGGCTATATAGCGAGGTAGTTTCTTGAAGACGCTCGGGATGAAGAGGTCAAATTGCAGTTCCGGGACTTGTTCCCATCTAGGAGGGAATATATCTGCGCCCATGGACCATTCCAACTCTATCGGTTTGTATCGAAATAGAGTATCCACCGTCACATTGTGGATCAGTTGTAAATGAACTGCTGGTAGGTGCCGTCCCTTTAAGAGAGGGATGGGTAACTTCACCAAGACTGAATGAGACGTTTGAATGTGACGTCTTATTATCGCTTCGGTGTCCCAGCTCAGTCATAGGGAGCCTGATCTGTGTGGAGAGACTTTCCCACCCATGAAAGGACCAGCAGAGTCTTGGGACTTTTGTGCTCTAATTTCTGTTAGAGAAGCGATTAAAGAGGGACCGATCTCAGTCTTTTTTAATCTCTTCAAGCGTTTGATGCGTGTTTTCTCCAAGCTCTTAACGCATCTTTCCAGTGTGCCCTTAGCACCAGGTCTGTCACCATAGCAAACTGGGGAAAGTTTAGCGATTTTTTCTGTTGCCGTTTTGGTATTCTGACTGAATACCTGAGTCTCTTGATAGACCTCACGAGCTCCTTCCATATTTCCAAAGGAGAGGAGAGTTGATGTGACTGAGGGCTTCGATGGTTTTTTAAACATCGAAACCCCTGAGCTGGAGAAAGTCGAGACTTCTAGAAGCCTATCTTGCATCCGTGATGTCCCAGGAACCGGGTCATCTCTTTGAATGCACATTGGCTGGACACTTCGGGTGCTGCCCATTCCAGCCTCTTGATCAGGTATATTAATACCTGAACTATTTCTAGGCTTGAATTTGACGTGACTAAGTTCATCTATCCTTTGAAGATACTTACAACAGTGAGTCCGACATGTATCTTCCTTAGGATGAATGTTACTCCCTGTAACATGAATTCTAGAAAGGAGGAAGGGGGGTGGTTGACTGGAAGGTTCCGAAGGACACCTTTCAGGTCTGACAAGACTACGAACACCTTTAATTGGAACAAGGTCCATATGTTCAGAAGGATTAACATTCAGAACTTGCTGTTTTTTTATGAACTTGTTGAGTGGCGACAAGTTCAGAATGGCTTATTGATATCTTGAGTCCTTCTCGTGAACATGAAGCAACCTTCCCTGGAACTCGATGAGCTAAAGTTTTCTTACTAGCTGTATGCTCAATAGCTCTCAGGTATACTCCTCCAGGAGGGTTTTGAACTGTAGGAGAAGGTAAGGAAATGATGGTAGGGACATTTATGTTTCCCATCAATGGCTCGTCTTGAATAGGCTTTGGACCAAAGGATCGAAGGTCCTGCGATCCTGAGGGAAAGTTCCTCCTAGCCGAAGCGTCTTTATGCTTCGAGTAGTCAGTAGGCTTAGACTTTTGACCATCTGCCTGTAGCATTGTGGTCACTGGAATAGTGGGATGTCGTTGAGCAGCCCATATATTTCCAGCATTTCCAATGCTCTTTTTAGGTTGGGGACCCACAACCACAGAAGATTTTCTCTTTCAAGGAATGCCCCATTTTAGGAGAAGACCTATGTTTTCCAT
Organism: Palaemon carinicauda; assembly: GCF_036898095.1. NCBI lineage: Eukaryota > Metazoa > Arthropoda > Malacostraca > Decapoda > Palaemonidae > Palaemon > Palaemon carinicauda. Next base: position 53,931,096 of record NC_090756.1, read on the forward strand.
TGTGGCGTTCTTAATTACTTCCTTAGTGACCTCTTGTGGGAAGAGGTCTTAACCCCAGATGTTGGAAGATATTAGCTTCCTTGTTTCGTGTTTTACTGTTGCATCAGCGAAAACAAACTCTCTACATGCTCACCTAGCCATCATAAAGGCGTAAAGGTCCTTCACCAAGATAACCATATGCATTTTGTCTATGACCATGAGCATGTCTGGGGTACTCTCGTAGGTTGAACACAACTCTATAAAGTTTTGTAGAGAAAGGGATGTTGCAAGTCTCTCCTTCGACTCTTGTTCATTACACAAGAGCAACTCAGAGACATACCTTGAATTATCAACTTGCGATGTCCTTGTCTAATTTTCTTACTGAAAATGTCAAATGGACTTCCTTCCAATCCTTTTCCTGTCCGGGAAAAGCTGGTGACAAAGCCTAGCACTCATCGAGTGTGGGACATGGCTTACCCGCCTCTACCGCTTTGGCAACAGAAATAAATGCCTTCCCCATAGAGGGGAATGAGAGTGAAGTAGGAGCAAGAAAGGAAGGGTGTCCGTTATTCAGTGAGAATACCTTCGACTCTGAATAACCCGCCTTTCTTAGATTACCTGAAAGGATAGTCTGTGCCTTATCATGGTCGAGAATCAAGACCTCCTTTGGTTCCGTTCCTTTTCTTGACTTTAGTTCGTACTTCAGTCGAACCCAACAATTAGGGAAAGCATCAAAGCTTGGCCAAAATTGAATTTTGTCCAAAGGAACAGCACCTATTTTCTCTGAGATGCAGAGATTGCCATTTGAAATTGGCATCTGCTCTGCGAACCTCCAGGGATTGGTTATGGAGGATGTTGGTGGGTCTTGATTCATGGGTCATTGGACTGACCCCTGGGAAGCGACAAGAGAAACTTTATAAGGATCTATCTTGCGTTTTACTTCCTGCTTTTCGTTTTGACGACGAAAGCTCTCTATTTGATGCTTCAGTTGGATACATAATTGCACTACATAATCCAAATTAGGGGTAGAAGACGAAGATGTAGACATCGATGGCTCTAAAGCCGGCACAGGCGTAGGAAATTCTGACGCAACATTTTCCTCTTCTACCTTGGGGCATTTCTTGCCCTTAATCCAAAAGGTTTTCTGGCCGTCAGGGGATGTAGTTAGCTCCTGAGGCACTACTGTTTCCTCACTTGCTTCTGGAAATAGTAGCTTACGCATCCCATCATTAGGTAGGAAAGGTCCCGGAGAGATCTTTTGAAAGCCTCTCACCCAATTGCGTAATTTATATTGAGCTGTATCCCTAGTCTATGTAGACTTGGGATTTTCAAAACCTTTGGACATTAATGTCCGACATATATTGCAAACCTGTGGGTTCCAATAATGTAGGGATCGGGAAATAATATTGCAGTTGGCATGAAACCGGCAAATATTGTGTCCGTAAAAATACTTACTCTTGGCCTTGCAGAGGACTGCAGCATAAGGTATCTGGTGTTCCTCCTGTAAAGAAAGGAAAACCAAATGAGTATACAATGGATTATCTCCTTGACAATCAACATGCAAATGTCCTTTACAATAGAGTAGCTTAGGATAGTAAGCTATAAAGGGATAGTAGGAGATACATACTTGTGTACCCCTGTGAGCAAATGCTGTTGCCTCCCCTCAGTATTATCTACATGGAGATTTCTCTATGGAGTAACTCCGAGTAGAAGGACTCTTATCCCTAGGGGTAGAGACGTATCAAATCACTGTCTTAGGTCGCCGATATAAGACTAAATATTCTGAGATTCTGACTAAATCCCAAAACCTGATGGTATACCACAACCAACGATTAAGGGAAGAGGCAGGACAAATCCTAAGTTAGCCATGTCTGAATAAAATTCAAGGCACGGCTATTAGGGTTGTAGCCTGAGGCTACACTCAGGGGGAAAGAGATTAGCCTTAAGTCTCCGAAGAGACGTGTAATGTTTCATAACCTTCTAGGAGGTATCAGTCTCCACTGAATGAAAACAAAACACGAGGAAAACCGGGGAAAGTCGAACGTATAGTAAAACGTCTAGGTAAGGTTACCTAGGCTATACGAGATCTCGTTTACCTAACTCACCGAAACTCTAACTATACGATCGACAGAGAAAAGCGGGAAACAAAATTATTCAAATTATTGAAACTTTACAAGAATAATTGCCTAAATAGCTAAATATTTAAAATAATTAAATAAAGCTATTAAAAACTGGAAGTTGTTCTGCTATCTAAATAACACATGCCTAACGAACGACGGCGCCATGGCGCCTCCAGTAACTGGCCTAGCTCTTAAACACAATAAAATACTCTAATTTCATAGTGAAGCAGGAGCTAAAATATACTCATAGTAAAGACCCGATGCTCAACTTTCCAGAGGCGGAAGAAGATGGAGAAAGCATAATAATAATCCTGTAAAATGATCGAAATGTTAGATCACCAGGAAATATCACCGAGCAAGATCGCTACAAAAAAAGTAATGTCCGCCGTCATGGGAATGGCACTGTTGTATTTCCAATAGTATTACGAGAGCGGGGAGAGCATTTGGACGGCTCCCTTTTGCCACATCCTCCTCGAAGCCAAAACGCTGTTTGTGGGGAAGATTGCTATGGAGGCGTGTCAAGAATGCGTCCGCTAATATTATGCGATATCCTTTGGGGAGATTTTAAGGATATTTGCGCCAGGAGTTAAAATTCTGGATACCTAAAGGTAAAATTCTCTGGGAATATCACTGTAGTACATATATCCCTTAGGAAACTACTTTAAGGAAATTCCATCACGACGACATGGCTTGAGCCCAAATATATATATATATATATATATATATATATATATATATATATATATATATATATATATATATATATATATATATATATATATATATTTAATATATATATATATATATATATATATATATATATATATATATATATATATATATATATATATATATATATATATATGTATGAAGCCATGTTGTTCTCTATTATATTAGGTAAATAATAACATCATAATTTTACTTTCATTTTTTATTTTTATTGTTGGGTTTATTATTGATAATAAAGGCAGTACGTTACAAAATAAAAATAAAACTATCACGGTAAGGAGCAAATCCTATAAAGGAAGAATCATGACGACATTAACTTTAATACCTTATATCCTCGGGTAATCAAGATCAACACCCCCCCCCCCTTCCCTCAAAGGATCTCATTGGATAGAATCTGATAACGAATAAGTTTATGAGTGTCAATAAAAGTGGAAGAAGGAAGAAGCCTTAAGAAAATGGTCGATGGGTCCCGTCCATTACTCTGTGGTCTCTTTTTAAGATCAAAAGACCAAAAGTGACAGATGGGGTCTCCTTTAATCTTCCATTTATGGTCCCTTGATCTTTGGTCTTTCTTTATATGGTCTCTTCAGGGGACCTTTGTCTTGACACCATTGTTTACTTAAAAGTTTTTCTTCAGAGTTTATTTATGGAAGATCTATTTGGACGTTTTTATTTATCTTGAAATATTCTATATTCATTATACATTACTTCTCATATAGTTTATTTATTCCCTTTTTTCATTTCCTCACTTGGCTATTTTTCCCTGTTGGAGCTATCCTGGTTTTCCAACAAAGGCTGCAAACTGTTTGATAATAATAATAATAATAATAATAATAATAATAATAATAATAATAATAATAATAATAATAATAATAATAATAATAATAATAATAACAATGATAATAATTAGGCTATCGACTATCAGACTCGAACTACGGCCCGGTATATTTTGATAGAATTCAGAATATTCCGACGTCTATATATTTGAAGAGAGAGAGAGAGAGAGAGAGAGAGAGAGAGAGAGAGAGAGAGAGAGAGAGAGAGAGAGAGAGAGTTTGTGTATGCTGTAACATGAACCAATTGATTATTCATAATGCATGAGTAATTGAAAAATCAAACCCTCCACTTATGCATAGACAAGGCATTAAACTCAATTAACCTATAGTAAAAGCCCCGTGCAATAATAGCCACTCTAACATCGAAAACAAAAATTAAAGCAAAATTAGAGTCAAAGCCTCTGTGAATAATGGTCAATTTCAGTCTCCTTAATCATCGCTGGATTACAAACTGATGTTATTTTGAAATGTTTTTCTTTTTCATGATTTGTTCAAAACTTTTGCTAATGAGGTAATCGTTTTATTGCACTGACCTCCAAAGCAGAAGGATTAATCATATTTGAAATGGAGTAAACTTCACTTCGTTGGGTAACACGCTGTTGGGAAGGTACAGTTCTGAGAATTGAATTTTACATTTACGAACAGTTGAAGTTAGTTACCCGCCGACAGTGGCTTTATCTTATTATTATTATTATTATTATAATTATTATTATTATTATTATTATTATTATTATTATTATTATTATTATTATTATCTAAGCTATAACAGTAATTAGAAAATCAGGATGGTATAAGTCCAAGGGATCCAACAGGGAAAATGCCCCAGGGAGGAAAGAAAAAAAAATAGAATAGTGTTCCTGAAACAAGAGAACTCTACCCCAAGACAGTGGAAGACCCTGGAACAGAGGCTATGGCACTACCCAAGACTAGAGAACAATGTTTTGATTTTGGAGTGTCCTTCTCCTAGAAGAGCTGCTTACCATAGCTAAAGAGTCTTTTTACCCTTACCAAGAGGAAAGTAGCCACTGAACAATAAGAGTACAGAAGTTAAAAATAGACAATATGTAAAAAAACAGGTAATTGAGTGAGAATTGGTGTTTGGTTAATCAAGTGGGGAAGTTTCGTATGTATGTATGTATGTATGTTCCGAACACAACAAACGTATATAATAGAAACAAAATAAAAAAAAGGGAGGACTCTGGATCTGGATGCTTATGCAAGATCTTGATATTAATGGTAGAAGTTAAGTCGTTACTGCCACTTAACTCCAAAGTGTGGCTTTAACAGCTCATACAATTTCCTCTTGCACAGACAACAAATTAAGGTTAAACGAAATTCACCCTTTCAAAATTGGCAAAAATTCAGCTTTATCATCAATCTAGTGTAAGCGACCTGTCAATAATGACGGCTAAATATTTATATAGATATGCACCCAGAGAGATTTAGCCTTTCACCCCTCCCCCCTTTTTCTTAATTACCACCCCTCAGTTTGGGCAATTTGTGGGTGATTGTCGCGTCCGAGTGGCGAGGACGTTACCAATAGGCGACCACAACCCCAAAGGTAAGGATGGGGTTTAGATATGTAAATAAAATTAATAAGATGGAAATTATTGCCTATCATATTTCCTTCTAGTGTATATTTTATGAAAAAAAAATCATAAGGTTTTCCTTTTTTTCTGAAATTAATATGAAGTTAAATGTATATAAAGTAGATCTGGTATCTTGTTTGATACATTAGAAACATATTCGAAATGACATTTAGAAAATCGCTTCCACAAGAAGATCAAAATTCCGAGCTTTGAGATACTCATACAGTACTTCTGTTCCATCATAAG
>NC_090756.1:53960269-53972769 GCF_036898095.1 Palaemon carinicauda
GATATCTTTGGCACATATTTTAATTCTTTATGCTCTCTATGAGAAGAAAATCTGTTATTAAAATTAAAACCGGTTCTCCTAATATAACAGGTGAAATATCAACCAGTCACTAGAAGTATTAAGTCAAGAAAATAAAGAAAAAAATAAACTAAAAAAACAGATAGGTGATAAATAAAAAGAAATTGAGAAATGAACGTATGGCATTGTCTCTAACAACTGTTTTTATTTATTTTCTTAAATTGGGATTGATTAGACTTTAATTACTTCCAGATTAAAATCTCCACAACAGAATTAATTGATACTTTCAAAGCAATTGTTTACGTGACAGATAATACAAATGCCAAGAGAAAGGAAGATATATTGTACACAACAATTATTGGCATATTTTTATTTTAATAATATTCCTCTAAAACAAATGTGGACAACATTGTGCTGCCTTAACAAAAACTTAACCATGATATTTCTCGCGTTTTTCTTTTTACTTTACGATCAAAGTTTAATTTCTTTCTGTTAACAACTTTCTTCTCTTATTGTATTGCAACTTGAACAAAATGAATGGAAAACCGGTACTATTTATGAAGACGTACATTTATCGTTGTGGGATTCGGTTACGCGATGCAAGAGTGTGTGTATATATATATATATATATATATATATATATATATATATATATATATATATATATATATATATATATATATATATATATATATATATATATATATATATATATATACACACACACACATATATATATATATATATATATATATATATATATATATATATATATATATATATATATATATATATATATATATATATATATATATATATATATATATATATATATATATATATATATATATATATATATATATATTTGTGAAAAACAAAACAAAAAGGCCAAAATGAACGTAGATATAATTGTTTAGGAAGAGAAAAGCACGAGCCTTTGTATATGACCGTCCAGTTCTTTACACAATAACAACTAACCTAAAATATCCGACTTAACCTAAACTAAAAGCCATGTCTTTACCTCCTTACCTAATGGGGGGCTAACACCCCATGCGACCCCACCCCCCTTACACTACCGTTTTCTTAATCGGCTGTAATATACAAACAGGTGGCCGGTATCATATATACGACCCGAAAAGCATATATGACAATACAGTTAGAATAAAATTGCAAGCAAACAGCATTTACAAGTTATGAATCATACAGAGGATAACCTAAAAAGAAAAAGAAAATTGTTTTAAGGCAACAAGAGTATAAGGTGATGTACCTACGTTCAGCCATGCAGTGTAGAACATTGGGTGATGTAAACGTATTACAATTTAAAGTAGGTCCAACTTCTTCAAAATCATCCTCAGTGTCACTGTATTCTGTAATGACAGGATTTTCATCACTATTTTACCAACCGTGTGTTACACAATTGTACATAATTACTTTTGCATATATTATGATTGTATCTTCGCTCTTCCCTCGCACTAAACGAACATGAAAATTTATGTCTGCTGTTTTCCTCTGTAACATTGTCTGTCTTGTTAACTTGTCATGTCCTGTTGCCTTGAGGTTTTGTATATAAAGGAGAGTGTACTATAATAATATAACTCAGTTGATTGCATCCTCCCTTTCAGTTCACAACCCTCTATCAGCCCGTCACATTGGTGACCCCGGAAGTCGACTTGCTCCCACCGCCTTCCACCCCCACAACCCATCGCCCCTTCATCGTTGTACTATGGCGGACTCTAAGGCAGTTTGTACTGCGGCCGCTCCATTCAAACTTTCATTGTTAGCCAGAGGAGAGGCGTTTGCTTGGTTTCAGCGTGCAGAAGTCCAGTTTCGTATCAGGGGCGTGACTCGCTCAACCACCAAAGCGGATTATGTTCTCGCGGCGATACCCGAGGACACCTTCCCAGAATTATCCGACTGGCTTTGTGAACAAGGAGATACCCTCAAAACATACCTTCTGCAGCAGTACTCGCTGTCGCCAGCTGCCCGTATAGCAAAGCTTTTTCAGCTCTCGCAACAACCATTGGGGGACCAAAGGGCTTCGCTTGCCCTCAGGGAAATGACCAGTATCGCTCACCTTCAACCTGCCGCAGACGGCTCTCCTCGTGAGGTGAACCTACTTCCTGCCCTTTGGATACGCCGTTTATCCGAACCTGTACGCGCTGCCATACCCGATGTTGATAGTTTACCCATAAAGGACTTGATGACCAAAGCCGACGCCCTTATGGACAGCCACTTCAAGACCTCCATCAACGCCTCCACCCCTGACGACGAGGATGCCTATTCAATGTCAACCAAAGCTGACATGAATGCCGTAGGACATACACGCCTACTCCGTGACATGCCGAAGCGGTGACAAAGCCGCCCACCACCCACCAATCGCTCGCGCCCCAACGAACGACTTCTATAGCCACTTACTACCTCCCATCAGCCGCAGTTTTGCTACTACCACTGCAGATTCGGTGCAACCGCGAATAAATGTGCTAAGGATTGTCAGTGGCCAAAAAACGTGTAATTAGGCCATCGCTTGTGGCGGTGGCCTCCCGTGTTTCTAGTCTTTTCTTTTTACAGGATGCAGGAACGGGCGTGGGATTTTTGGTAGACACGGGTGCTTGTCGTTCTCTTTTGCCAAGGAAACTCAGTCACGACGTAGTCTGTCTAAATCTGCCGACGTCCGCTTGGTAGCTGCCAACGAATCTGCGATACCCACCTACGGTTACGAGAACCTCACATTATCGTTCGGAAACGGTAAATTCAATTGGAAGTTTCTCATTGCTGACGTCACAATACAAATCCTCGGTGCGGATTTCCTCTCTCATTTCCACCTTCTGGTCGATGTCGCCCACCGACGATTGGTCAACGCAGACTCGTTCTTGTCGACACCTCTTTAACCCGCCCCCTATAACCTCGCTCTCCACATCAGCGCACCCACGGATGCCTACACCCACCTCCGCACGTTGTACCCAAAAGTTTTCCGTCCAGAACTTCACCAAACGCCCACGGTTCCTGCCAAGCATGGTATTTATCACCATATCAAGACGACGGGACCCCCAGTCTTGGCAAAATTCAGACGTCTGGCACTGGAACGATCGGCAGCCGCCAAACAGACGTTCGCCGAAATGGAGGAAATGGGCCTTTGGCAAAAGGCCTCCAGCCCATGGTCGTCACCATTACACATCGTTCTGAAGAAAGACGGCTCCCTCCGTCCGTGCGGGGATTACAGGCTCCTGAACATGCAAACAAAACCGGATCACTACCCTCTCCCAAACATTGCCGACGTGACCTCCTACCTGCACAAAGGGAAGGTTATCTCTACGCTTGACCTCCTAAAGGGGTATTATCAGGAGCCTATTAACCCAGAAGACATCCCCCAAGACGGCCATCACCACTCCGTTTGGTACATAAACCTTCAATTACTCCTGTTTGGCCTTCGTAATGCTGGGGCAACGTTTCAACGTCTCATGGATAGCATCTTAGGGGACCTCCCTTTCTGTGTATGTTATGTGGACGACATACTTGTGTTCTCCTCCTCAAAAGAGGAACACCTACGTCACCTGCGCATCGTGCTCGACCGCCTGCAACAAAACGGCCTTGTAGTCAGGTACGACAAGTCTACCTTTGGCGCCAACGAAGTGTAGTTCTTAGGGCACCGTATCACTCCTGAAGGAGTCCATCCCCTCCCTGAGAAAGTATCAGCCGTTCAGAACTTCCCCGCGCCCTCGATCGTCAAAGCTCTACAGGAATTCTCGGGCATGATCAACTATTATCACCGTTTTCTGCCAGCCATTGCCACCAGTCTTGCTCCTTCTCTACGTCTCACTCAAGGGCAAGCCAAAGGACCTGAAGTGGGGTCCCTTCAAGAAGCAGCCTTCTGCAATGCAAAGAAGGCCCTATCAACTGCTGCGGCTCTCACTTTTCCTATCCCACACGCCCCTCTCCTTCTCTCCACCAATGCCAGTGACGTCACTATTGGGGCAGTACTCAAGCAGGTGGTCAAAGGCTCGCCCCGCCCATTGGCCTTCTCCAGCAGAAAGAAGGCCAATGGTTATTCTACCTTCGATCGAGAATTGCTGGCGGTGCACTTGGCTGTCCGTCACTTTCGCCATTTCTTAGAAGGTATGCCCTTCGTCATTCGCACAGACCACATGCCTCTGGTGCATGCCTTTACTCTACAGTCTGACTCCTGGTCCGCCCGTCACTGCCAACATCTCTCCGCCGTGGCTGAATACAATTGAATCCTCCAATACGTCCCTGCGAAAATGAATCCCGTTGCCGATGCCCTGTCAAGAAACACGTTGGCTGCCGTTCAACTGGGATTGGATTATAACGCCCTGGCTGAGGCTCAACAACAGGATCCAGAATATCAAGCTTGTAGGACATCCTGCACGTCCCTCCGTTGGGAAGGCTTCCCCCTCGATGACTCTAACACCCCCCTCCTCTGTGACGTCAGTACTGGTAAACCACGACCTTGGATTCCTGCTCCCATGCGCCTACAGGTGTTTGATTTCATTCACGGCCTTTCACAATCCTCGTGCTGTTCTACTGCACAGCTGCTGAAAGCAAAGTTCATTTGGCAATGCATTTCTAAGGATGCTAAGGATTGGGTACGCGCCTGTACTTCTTGCCAAACTTCCAAAGTACATCGACACACGGATTCAGGAGTGGGCACCTTTCCTCAACCTCAGCGTCGTTTCACACACATTCACGTCGACATTGTAGGCCCCCTACCCATATCACAAGGACTTCGTTACCTGTTTACCGTCATCGACCGCTCCACCCGTTGGCCTGAAGCCATTCCCATGGAAACTGCAACGTCCGCCTCATGTACATCTGCCTTACTCTCTGGATGGATTGCAAGATTTGGTATCCCTGAGCATATTACTTCTGACAAAGGAACCACTTTCACCTCTCAATTGTGGACATCATTAGCGAATCTCCTGGGCATCACCCTACATCAGAGAACGGCCTACAACCCCGCTGCCAATGGAATGGTTGAACGCTTTCATCGCACCCTCAAAGCTGCAAGGATTCAAACTGGTTTACTCAGCTTCCCTGGGTCCTCCTGGGAGTAAGGGCCACTCCTAAAGACGCCCTCGACGTCTCGGCAGCTGAAATGGTGTATGGCGACCCGTTGGTCGTCCTGGCCAAATTTTTTCCTTCTTCAACCTCCTTCGATGATCTCCAGCGCATACGTCACGTCGTGGGAAAATTTACTCCATGCCGCCAGACTTACTAGCCCCCAGCGAAGCATCACATACCAACAGACTTGCATTCTGCAATGCACGTCTTCCTGCGCAACGACACTACCAAGCCACCACTAACGCCCCCTTACACGGGCCCTTCCCTTGTGATCCGACGCAGTCAGTAAGCATTCCTACTAAACATTCGTGGCAAAGAAGACTGGGTTTCCATTGATCGTCTAAATCCTGCTTATCTCCTGCCAGATGACCCGCCTACAGTTCGCCTCTCTAGAGCAGGGCTCCCTATTTAATATGTACAATATGTCATTTTTAGGGGGGGAGCCATGTACCAACCTTGTGTCACACGATCGTACATAGATTATTTTTTTATATATTATGCTTGTATCTGCGCTCTTCCCTCGCACTAAAAAGAACCAGAACAAACATATCTGTGTGTCGCCTATGTAACATTGTCACTTTCTCGAACAGGTATTTTCCTGTTGCCTTGAGATTTTGTATATAAAGGAGAGTGTTCTTTAATAAACAACTCAGTTGATTGCATCCTGCCTTTGAGTTCACAGCCCTCTCTCTCGGCCCGTCACTCCGTATCTGGAAAACCACTTAACAAAACACATTCCTTATTTGTACACTCAAAATCAATAGGTAAAGATTCTCTGAGAATTAAAGACTAAGCAGCCCCAGTGTCACGCAAAATTTTAACCTTTCTTTGCTCAGTCGAATTCCCAGAGAGAATAAAACCATTAAACAAAAATTACTGAAAAGGAGCCAGTGACTTATTGCCTAGTCATTGATTATTAGAGTTCTCAGCCAGTGACTCGTTCTCATTCCTACGAATGGCCATTACCGGACGTCTTTCGGTCCCTTGTGACTTTTTAAAAGCAAAACACATGTTCTTGACGTGTCCCTTCTTATGACAGAAGAAACAAGTCAAAGTTCTCAACTTCTCAGGGTTGTCTGTGGTCTGCTTATTATATCTGTTAACAGGAGTAGTACGAGAACCATAATTGTCATTAGCCCTGTTCTCCCTGTTCTGGTTACTTTTCCCATTAAACATCACCCAACCAGACCTCTCATTTCTGGCCACCTCCCCTATCACATTTTTATGAGAGAGGAGATACTCATCACTTGTAATAGCCACCTCCTACAAAGTTTCTAATTTTGACTCTTCGAGGTGTATCTTAACCTCATTAGGCACGGACCTTTTAAACTCCTCAACCAAGAACAATTCTTTTAATTTCTCAAAGTCCGTCACCTCCTTAGACTTTAACCAATCGCCAGCAAATTGTTCTTTAGCCCTGGCAAACTCTACAAAAGTCTGCCCTCTTTCCTTACGTAAATTACGGAAGCGTTGTCGGTAAGCTTCCGGTACCAACTCGTAAGCCTTCAAAACTATGGCCTTCACAGAATCATAATCTGAGGACAGATCTTTGTCCAAGGAAACGTAAACTTTCTGGGCCTTACCTAGCAACTTACTCTGAATAAGAGTAGTCCAATACTCCTTTGGCCACTCCAACCTTGAGGCTATCCTCTCAAAAGAAACAAAAAACTCTGCCACGTTGACTTCCTGAAAATTTGGGACTAACTTGAGAGCCTCAGATAGATTAATACAAGGCATTGCAGACACATTATGTTAGGAAGAAGAAGAACCCCTATTACTCAATGCTTGCATAGCAAGTTCGTGCTCTCTCTCTCTCTCTCTTTCCTCAACCTTCAACCTTTGGAGATCTATTTCCATTTATTTTAACAGAATCTGCCCATCTAAAATTTCTACTAACACTATTTCCTCCCCCTGCCTGGTCTCTGGTTTACCTTCTGCCTTCATCACCTTAACCTTTTCATAAATATCAAGAAGCAACAAGCCCTTCCTAACAGACCCAGGATTTTCGATTTAAAAAAATTCTGCTACACACTCTAAATCAGGCTTATTCAAGTCTGCCAACCTGTCCTGCCACCCCCTCCACTTAAGAACTCTGGGATATTGAAATCAGCCATAGTAAATTAATTAAACACAAGTAAATATATAAGTATATCACAAAATTTATCCAAAAAACAAATCAATAAACTGAACACCAATCACCACACAAATGTCCTACCACGGTTACAAAAAAAATTATAAACACCAATCAACACATAGATATATTACTATGTTGCAAGCATCCCAAGGATCCACTCTATACACTCAAGTGACTAGAGGATCCGAGAGAGCCTGTCACGGTCGCCAAATGTTATGGGCCAAACCCATCAAACATACAAAAGTCTCTTAAACACAAAATAAAGTCCACAATAGGTGGAATGGCCGCAACAGAGTGTACAGAGATGGAATCAAGGAGGATATAAAAAGCTGAAAATAAAACTTATATATTTATTACAAACACACATTGAAAACATAGAATAACCAACACTCTAACACCAGATTAAGACTTTACAATTACACTTTAATGAGAGGACCCCGAAAGTAATAGAATGTCGAAAAGTCAGAATAACCTAACTTATTTTACACACTAAATGATTAACAAAAATAAATTGCTTCCCTTAAGTGAGCTTCAAACAATGGAAGTGGAAAGCACAGCCTTCAAATCACAGGTCGAATGGATTAATATAGACAGTGCCATACAATCCATGGACACCGCCGTCAGACAGGTAATCATTCACTTTAACGTCCCGAGACGAACAATGGGCACGAACGTCCGAAAAGAAACCACACCTTACCAGATGGCAGAGAGGTCCCCTTGGCTAAATCACTGAACCAAGGGCGAGGTTGAAAAATTCATCAAGCTTCCAAAGGAAGACAACAGCAGGAAGTGTAGAAAGGCAAATCTTGATTATCAGACTCAGTCAGTCAAGCACTACCCTTCTTAAAGGTCCAGAAACAACTGTCTCCACCTGGCTACTCAGTGCCCAAGTCTCCTCCAACATCACCCGAGAAAAATAAACAAGCTCATTGTAATTAAAACTATACAACAAGTCAGAAATGTCGGGGAGGAGGAAACAGGGTCATTACGTTCCAAAAGAAATAATTACTGCCAAAGTGACTTAATCAAAACAAAAATAATTTACGTTAAATGTAACACACACTAACAATATGCATACATATATATATATATATATATATATATATATATATATATATATATATATATATATATATATATATATATATATATATATATACAGTATATATATAAATATATATATATATATATATATATATATATATATATATATATATATATATATATATATATATATATATATATATATATATATATATATATATATATATATACGCATATATATATATATATATATATATATATATATATATATATATATATATATATATATATATATATATATATGTATATATACACTAAGTATATATATATATATATATATATATATATATATATATATATATATATATATATATATATACATATATATATATATATATATATATATATATATATATGTATATATATATATATATATATATATATATATATATATATATATATATATATATATATATATATATATATATATATATTATCATTATTATTATTATTATTATTATTATTATTATTATTATTGTGAGCGTAATGAAAAATAAAATTACTTACAGAAAATTAGAACACAAACAGACACCTTTTAAAAGAGTATTTCAAAAAGCGTCTCATAAAGACATCCTTAAATACAAATCTGAATGAACCTTTCTATGGTGTGGAGGAAATTTGGATAATTCAACTACGAAATAAAATAAAAAGAATTAATGTTACTCGGATAAGATGGAGGATAACATTTCCATTAGGCAACTAGTAAAAGGAGGTGAGGCAAATCAACAAGTGTCTCTTTCACATACCTCACAATGCTGAGAAGATCAATCGAATAATTTTCACATGTCATAATGGGAGTAAATATATACGCATTTATCCTTCAGGAAGAACCCAATTAAGTAATCGTTCCTGAAAGAACAAAACATACCACAAAGCATCCTGCAGATAAAACTTATATAAATTTGGCCTATATTACATATTGACAAAATAGAAGGAAATCCCACCCATTACAGTCCTCAAAGGGAAAATCAAAGCAATACATAACAGTGTAATAAAATGGAGAATTAATTGTAGGTTACTTTGAAAATGAAAGGTTGATTAGCTTGATACTATAAATATATACTTTATTCACATATTAGTCTTATATAAGAACTGCAATGGGTCAGCAAATGAAAATATTGATGGTAACCTACCGTGGCCCCCCTTAGGGCCGATAATAGTCGCACGGGTATTAGTCTAACAACCACACTCCTAGGCCTAACCTATTAGACTACTAACATGAACTATGCATTACTAATAGACATAAAATGTGGGTTAGTTTAACCTAACATAAGATCAAACGATCATATATGATATTGAATGCTCGGCAACAATACCGTACCATATAGCCTAAATCACACTACCGTGAAATAAATAAATGGCCTCTAGAGCATGTAAGCCATCACAACAAGAGGTATGTACTATCCTCATATGAGGACACTATGCTTGCTATCAACTGGAATAGATAACTATATCGAACAGGCCCCTCACATATACTCATCTATCCCCTAACGATAATATAATAAACTCGGAGTGTATTCACTGCTAAAAACCCGGCGACAACAGGTGCCAAATAAGTCGAGATGTTCTCTCGGGCACGTTTGTAATAAGACGACAAAATTGTCGGGATTTCTCCCATACCTTAACCCGTAAGCCAATGTTCATATGTTCAATACAATTATGAAATAAATACTTGGACATAGGGTAGTTAACAGGGGGGACATTTCTAGATGGAGAAAGATAATGAATAACAATATAATGATATAATAACTGGGTTATTAATATCTTCAATAACCAGTTATTCTCTATTCAATTAATGCTGAAGTCGAATCAGAACTCCGAATACAACTTCCAACAAAAGAAACATGTTTTCAAGGAAAACTTGATAATTTTAATGAAATAAGAAACATCCTTATATTGTTACAATAATAACAAACTCTAATAATGAAATAAATCTTTATTTCAAATATTAAATATATTTGAAATCAAAGAACAAGAAATAAAATAAAGGAGACCTTTCATGTGACGTCATCAGACGACTACTAACAGCTGAACTGATTCTGTTGAGTCGAACATTCGACACATATGGCTTCAAAGATAGCATAAACGATTGAGAAAAATAATGTCTTCATATTGCTTCTATTCATTGTTTACAAAGCGAAAAGTTTTGATCCTTTCCACTCTAAGGCTTAACCTTCCCTTAAATGTACTCGGGTGTTGTAATGCTTTACGTACACACATATACACGCACACACACACATACACACACACCCACACACACACACACACACACACACACATATATATATATATATATATATATATATATATATATATATATATATATATATATATATATATATATATATATATATATATATATATATATATATACACACACATTTATATATATATATATATATATATATATATATATATATATATATATATATATATATATATATATATATATATATATATATATATATATATATACATGAAATGTAAAATGCCACTTTCTCTAAAAAGAAAAGTATTAAATCAAATGGTCCTACCAGTTTCATCTTATACATTAGAAATTTGGAGCCCTACTGAAGCCTTAGAACATAAGCTAGTTACAACTCAAAGTGCCATGGAAAGAATAATGATGGGAATAACACTAAGAGACAGAAAAAGAGCCATATGGATACGTGAGCTAACTAAAGTAGAGGATATTTTAACAACATGAAAGAAAAAGAAATGGTCATAGGCAGGACAATATCATAATGAGAATGAAAAATAATAGAATGTGACCTTAGAGATTATGAAGGAAGCAGGGGAAGGAAGAGAAGACGTTGGATTGATGAACTAAGTTTGATTTTCTTGTATAGACTAGCATAAAAAACCATAAAGAGAAGCATGTGGATGGACATGTCAAAGACCTTTGAGTAGACTTGTTACGGATGATGATACACACACATACACGGACACCAAAATACACATACACACACACAAACACACACGCAGATATATATATATATATATATATATATATATATATATATATATATATATATATATATATATATATATATATATATATATATATATATATATATGATATTCAGATAAGACACCAATACCTCTTAATATCGAATTCTCTCTGCCTCGGGATCAGAGACCCAAGGGGAAATCAACATTTGTAAAACCTAACTATATACAGGTATATATATTCATTAACTTCTCGCTGGAGAGGCGAATCATCAAAATAGAGTTAGTTTTTACGTTCACAATTCTGACACAGTATCGCAGGGGAACATTGCAACGGCTGTTTGCTGCTCGTTCTCTCCAAACGACACCTCATTCTCGGCAGATTGTAACACAGCAAAGGTCCTGTTGTTCACAATTCAAATGTAACATCTACAGTTTTTTTACGTTCAAACTTTTCACAATGTTTCTCACTAAGAGATAAAAGACTATGTTTCCAAAACTTTTATTGCATTTGGGACATTTAATTTCTGGTGGGATACCTTAACATTGTGAAAGGGTTTGCGTATCGCCATGATCAGCAAAGCTTTACAAGTCAGAGAAACCTATACTGTGTTGGTTTGCTGTGAGCGATCAAACAAAAATCTCCTATGATCAACAATTGGATTCTTCTCTCTTGTTACAGTTAATTTTCCCTTTGCCTACATATACACTGAATAGTCTGGCCTATTCTTTACATATTCTCCTCTGTCCTCATACACTTGACAACACTGAGATTAACAAATAATTCTTCTTCTCTCAAAAGGGAACCAGTCAGGGAAACCTATACTAGGTTGGTTTGAAGTGAGTGATAAAAAAAAAATCTCCCAGGGCCAGCGTGGTGATGAAAACTGGCCAAACCCCAGACTATAGACATGTCTGAAGCCTTTGTCCAGCGGTAGACTAGAAACTGCTGTATTTGTTGTTGTTGTTGTTGTTATTGTTATTGTTGTTGTTGTTGTATTATTAAACGTTTACTTCAATGAAAGCATTAAGGTACAAAGTTTAGATTAAAAGTGTTGGTAGTGAGAGCTTCTGATAATGAAGCTGCTGATTGGTTGGTGTAGATTACCTTGGATTAATGCCAGACACCGCTATTTTGGAAGGACCAAAAATGTTATTGTAATTAGTGGTTTGTTATGGACCTCTGTAGTCAAGAGTCTGTACTCGATTAATCAGTCGA
>NC_090756.1:53985269-53992769 GCF_036898095.1 Palaemon carinicauda
TCTTAAAAACTAAAAATTGAGAGAGACACAGATACTATACAAACAGACAAATGTATAGATAGATAGGTAGAAAGAAAGATAGAAAGACAGAAAGACTTAATAATATGACTTAAAGATAGACTTGCTATTTTCCTATTCCGAGTAATAACAACATTCCTTGACACGTTACCAAACTCACCTTCATAGAAAATGGAAAAATAAGTAGGAATGTAATTAGCTGTCTAGAAAGGCCTTTTACTGCCAGCATCCATCTCGGATAAATCTTGGTAAGGAGACTCGGAACCAATAGCTTCCACTTCTCTCTCTCTCTCTCTCTCACCCACCCTTGCCCTTCTATTATTGGTACTATGGCAGACTCCAAGGATGTTTGTGCTGCCCCATTGAAACTTTTGTTTTTCGCCAGCGGAGAGGCGTTTCCTTGGTTTCAACGCGCAGAAGTCCAGTTTTGCATCAAGGCGGTGACTCGCTCAACAACCAAAGCAGATTATGTTCTCGGGGCAGTACCCGAGGACACTTTCCAGGAAATATCCGACTGGCTTTGTGAACAAGGAGACACTCAATAGCGTATGACGCCCTCAAAACATACCTTCTGCTGCAGTACTCGCTGTCGCCAGCCGCCCGTATAGCAAAGGTTTTCCAGCTCTCTCAACAACCGTTGGGCGACCAAAGGGCTTCGCTCGTCCTCAGGGAAATAACCAGTATCGCTTGCCTGCAACCTGCCGCAGATGGCTCTCATCGTGAGGTGACCCTACTTTGTGTCCTTTGGATACACCATTTACCCGAACCTGTAATACTGCCATACCCGATGTCGATAATTTACCCATAAAGGACTTGATGACCAAAGCCGATGCCCTTATGGACAGCCACTTCACGACATTCAAGACCTCCATCAACGCCTCCACTCCTGACAAAGAGGACATCTATTCAACGTCAACCGAAGCTGACGTGAATTGTGCCGAAGTGGCAACAAATCCAACCCACTACTCACCACTCGCTCATGCCTCAATCAACGACTTTTACAGCCACTTACTGCCTCCCATCGGCCGCAGTTTTGCTACTACCACAACAGATTCTGGGCAGCCACGAAGAAATGTGCCAAGGATTGTCAGTGGCCAAAAAATATGATGCAGGAATGGGCGTGCAATTTTTGGTAGACATGGTGCTTGTCGGTCTTTTTTGCCAAGGGAACTCTTCAGGACACGACGTTTTCTGTCTATGTCTGCCGATGTCCGCCTGGTAGCTGCTAACGGATCTGCGATACCCACCTACGGTTACGAGAACCTCACACTATCGTTGGGAAACGGTATATTTAATTGGAAGTTTATCGTTGCTGACGTCACATTGCCAATCCTCGGTGTGGAATTCCTCTCTCATTTCCCTCTACAGGTCGATGTCGCCTACCAACAATTGGTCAATGCAAACTCGTACTTGTTGACACCTCTTCAACCCGCCCCCTCCAATCTCGCTCGCCACATCAGTGCACCCACGGATGCCTACGCCTACCTCCTCACGTCGTACCCGGAAGTTTTCCTTCCAGAACTTCACCAAACGCTCACTGCTCCTGCCAAGAACGGTATTTATCACCATATCAAGACAACGGGACCCCCAATCTTCACAAAATTCAGATATCTGGCACCGGAACGATTGGCAGCCGCCAAACAAACGTTCGCCAAAATAGAGGAAATGGGCCTTTGCCAAAAGGCCTCAAGCCAATGGTCGTCACCCTTAAGCATCGTTCTGAAGAAAGACGGCTCCCTCCGTCCGTGCGGGATTACAGGCGCCGGAACATGCAAACAGAACCGGATCACTACCCCATCCCAAACATCGCCGACGTGACAAAGCAAAGGTTTTCTCTATGCGCGACCTCCTGAAGGGGTATTATCATGTGCCTATGAACCGAAAGGACATCCCCAAGACTGCCATCACCATTCCGTTTGGTACATACACCTTCAATTACTCGTGTTTTGGCCTTCGTAATACTGGGGCCACTTTTCAACGTCTCATGGATGGCCTCTTAAGGGACCTCCCCTCTTGTGTAGGTTATGTGGACGATATACTTGTGTTCTTTTCCTCAAAAGAAGAATACCTCCGTCACCTGCGTATCGTGCTTGACCACCTGCAGCAAAACGGCCTTGCAGTCCGGTACGACAAGTGTACCTTTGGCGCCAACGAAGTGTAGTTCTTAGGGCACCGCATCACTCCTGAAGGAGTCCATCCCCTCCCTGAGAAGGTAGAAGCCATTTTGAGCTTCCCCATGCCCTCAACTGTCAAAGCTCTGCAGGAATTCTTGGGTAGGATCAACTATTATCACCGTTTTCTACCAGCTATTGCCGCCACTCTTGCTCCCTTCTACGCCTCCATCAAGGGCAAACCAAAGGACCTGAAGTGGGGTCCCCTTCAAGAAACAGCCTTCTACAATGCAAAGAAGGCCCTATCAACCGCTGCTGCTCTCACTTTTCCTATCCCACAGGCCTCTCTCCTTCTCTCCACCAATGCCAGCGACGTCGCGCAGGTGGTCAATGGCTCGCCCCGCCCATTGGCCTTCTTCAGCAGAAAACTGTCAAAGGCAGAATCGGGTTATTCTACCTTCGATCACGAATTGCTGGCGGTGCACTTGGCTGTCCGTCACTTTCGCCATTTCTTAGAAGGTACGCCCTTTGTTATTCGCACAGACCACATGCCTCTGGTGCACACCTTCGCTCCACAGTCGGACGCCTGGTCCACCCGTCAACGCCGACATCTCTCTGCCGTGGCTGAATACAATTGCACCCTTCAATACGTCCCTGGGAAAATTAATCCCCTTGCCGATGCCCTGTCAAGAAACACGTTGGCTGTCGGTCAACTAGGATTGGATGACAACGCCTTGGCTGAAGCCCAACGACAGGAACCAGAGTATCAAACATATAGGACATCCATCACATCCCTCCGTTGGGAAGATATCCCCCTCGACGACTCCCACACCTCCCTCCTCTGTGACGTCAGTACTGGTAGACCGCGACCTTGGATTCCTGCTCCCATACGCCGACAAGTGTTTGATTTCATTTACGGCCTTTCACCTCCCTTGTGCCATTCTACCGCACAGCTGCTGAAGACGAAGGTCGTTTGGTATGGCATTTCTAAGGATGCTAAGGATTAGGTCTGCGCCTGTATTTCTTGCCAAACTTCCAAAGTACATCAACACACGGATTCAGGAGTGGGCACCTTTCCTCAGCCTCATCGTCGTTTCGCCCACATTCACATCGACGTTATAGGCCCCCTACCCACCTCACAAGGACATTGTTACCTGTTTACCATCATCGATCGCTCCACTAGTTGGCCTGAAGCCATTCCCATGGAAACTGCAACGTTCGCCTCATGTATATCTGCCTTACTCTCAGGATGGATTGCAAGATTTGGTATCCCTGAGCATATTACTTCTGACAGGGGTACCACTTTCACCTCTCAATTTTGGACATCATTAGTGAATCTCCTGGGCATCACCCTACATCAGACAACTTCCTACAACCCTGCTGCCAATGGCATGGTTAAACGTTTTCATCGCACCCTCAAAGCAGCTTTGATGTCCCGCTGCAAGGATTTCAACTGGTTTACTCAGCTTTCCTGGGTCCTCCTGGGACTAAGGACCACTCCTAAAGACGCCCTCGACGTCTCGGTAGCTTAAATGGGGGTATGGTGACCCGTTGGTCATCCCTGCCGAATTTTTTCCTCATGCAACCTCCTCCGACGATCTCCAGAGCATACGTCATGTCGTGAGAAAATTTACTCCCTGCCTCCAGACTTACAAACCCCCAGTGAAGCATCACATACCGACAGACTTGCACTCTGCAACGCACGTCTTCATACTCAATGACACTAGCAAGCCACCGTTAACGCCCCCTTACACGCCCCCTTACACGCCCCCTTTCCTTGTGATCCGACTCATTACGAAAGCATTCCTACTAAACATTCGTAGCAAAGAAGTCTGGGTCTCCATTGATTGTCTAAAACCTGCTTATCTCCTGCCAGATGACCGGCCTACAGTTCGCCTTTGAAGATCAGGGCGCCCTATTATCCTGTACATTTTGTCATTTTTAGGGGAGGAGCCATGTACCAACCGTGTGTCACACGATCGTACATAGTAACGACATTTAATTTTTTGTATGTATTATACTTGTATCTTCACTCTCCCCTCACACAGATAAGAACCTGAAATAACTCACCGTTAACTGTTAATCGGTGAGCTTTTTGGTTGAACATGAAATTGCCTGTTATGTTTTGTATGCCTTTTTTGCCTGGGGTTTATGTATATATAAAGGAGCGTTCTGTAATAAAGTTTACTCAGTTGCTTTCATCCTGCCTTTGAGTCAAAACATTCTCTCAGTTTGTCACAGTTCTTCCTGCTGAGTCATCAGAAATCATTGCCTGGTCCTCCCTGGTCCTAGTTTAGATTGAGAGGGTGACTTAGGCGCTAATGTTATATGGTCAGTCTCTAGGCCCTATCAAGTTCGATAATGACCTCGAGTCCTTTACATTCTGTTTTATCTTTTTGTCTTTTTTATTGCTAACATGTATTTGGATATATTTCCTTAATAAAAATTATAAACTTAAAACTTTTAATATTGTCTGCTGGATCCCCATAGTGAGATTAGGAGTGGTGGCTGGGGGGGGGGGGGGGGGGGGGGCGGCCTATATGTCAGACTATGACGACATATTTTCATAGCAAGAGCCTGTTTCTTACGTACGAAGCGACTCGAAAGTCAGTCACTTTGTTTACAACACAGATGCTTCATCACTGCATACGTATATTTTCTGTTTATATAAACACTTGAACATATAGTTATACCTCTCAAAATTAAATGTTGAAAAAGAATTAGTTTCTGCATATGTCGCCGATTCTGTTTCCTTTTTGGTTATGTGTCTAATATCATGTGTCCTGTTTGAATGCCAGAGGTACCTGAAAAAAGGATCGGATATCCTTTGCCCATAAGGATTGAAGGGATTGGCAAAACATTCAATATCAGGATTCCTTTCCCCTGCCACTCGTAGTTTTCCATTTTCTATATAGAAAAGGGAAAACGATAATCTATTGACAACTGAATCCGACCACGAAATAGTCCACACTCCATGAGATGTTTTCTGACGGCGCCATTGCTGATATAACATAGAAAGCTCTTACATTCAGAATACGATTTTGTTTTTGTGCCATGTTTATTTATTTTTTCTTTAATTGTCTATTTACTGGTTTTAAAGGCAGCTCATGAATGACAGAAGCAAGTCACATTGTCCTTGCAGGAAAATGCCCACGAGACTGACTATGTATACATACGATCAGCGGCTAAGCTCCCTCAACACCCAAGATGGGACCAGGGAAGGTTAGACAATGGCTGCTGATGAATCAGAAGGTAAACCTATAGGCTCCCGTAAACAACTCCATCTTTAGCTAACGAGTTTGAGCAGGACTTGAACCCTAGTCTGGCAATCACCAGGAAGAAACGTTATCAATAGGCTACAACAACACTTAAAGGAGCTGGAGTTAAGTTATGGCCTTCCGATCGGTACCGGTGTAAATTCTGATAATATTTCCTGTTAGAAAGTTTCCTAAGGAGAAGGAAACCTTAAGATGGAACAGTAGAAAAATTATCTCAAAGTTCAAAATTTAAATTATTCTTTTAGAATATATTTTCTAAATGTTATGTCATTGCGAATATGTTATAAATATGTCCAAAACTAGAGATCACCTTGATATATATTTAATTTTTAATTTATTTCAGAAAAAAAACAAACCTCAATAATAAATCTTATGAATGTTTTTATAAAATATACACTAAAAAGAAAGCAAATAAAATATAATTTCCATCTTATGAATTTTATTAACAGGTCTAAAACACATCCATGCCTTTAGGGTTGTGGTAGCCGATTGGTAACGTCCCTAACACTCGGAAACGACAATCACCCACAAATTGCCCAAACTGCCTTGTGGGGAGGGCTTAATATATGTGTGCGTGCATATCTATCTAAATATTTAGTCGTCCTTTCTGACGGGTCGCATACACTACTATGGGATTCAGGGCCTCTGTAACACGGTTTTTTGGACTTTGCTCCTTATCAAAGCATTGGATGTAGCAGAAAGTTGAAATATGTAAATTTTACAACCCCACACAAATTTTGTTAGCATTATCAATAACTTAAACCCGATAGTTTTAATTTTTATAGAGTAAAAATGATCTGGCCGACGCCATGGCCAGTGATAACGAGCCAAGAGTCGAAAACATTCATTACGTAAGCAATGTAAACACCGTTTGACAAAATTTTTCCCCGCCCATCCACCAGACACCCATTCACCTTGTTCCATCGGTTCTGAAACCCATCACAGTCAAGAATGGCTAACAGGATTTGGAATTGCCCCCGTAGTTGCAAAACTGCATTTGTCTTACGACTTGCAACTTTATACAGTCAAGAGAAAGCCCGTGGCCATATTTACTATAGCCTGAATAGGTAATTATTCAGTTTCTAGTTTAAATCCAATGTTTATGGTCTGATTTGTATTTAAGGTAACATGATTATAATACTTGTAATGTCATTCAGGGTTTTGAACATTTCCATTAACTATTCACCATGCCACCAAGAGAGAGAGAAAGAGAGAGATTGTATGTAAACAGTCTTTATATAACTATTTTTGTTAAAATTAGAAATTTGTGCTAAACTCTCCATCAGACCAACGGATCATCCGATATAATTTTTTCTTCTTCTTCTTAGGCCGTACGACCGTGTTGGCTATGTTTTGAGCATGACTGCATTTTGTAAATAAATCATGCATAGTTTTAGGAGGAGTTTTATTTGTACATCTAATGGGAATTTCTAGAAGTAAAGTAAACATAATTCATTTATCCTTTAAAATAATTACTACATGTAGGAAAACAAATAGTAGAAAAGATGATAATGCAATGAAGGAATGATACCATACTTTATATTTAGCTTCAACATCGGCTATAACATACCCAGTTGCCATAATTTGTCAGCTTAATGAAATAGCCTATCATCTAATGTTAAACTTAATTTCTGAGGAGGCCATGGCTTATTGCACAGTGAAAAAACATGACAAAGACTTTATGAATGGCGGAACGATACATAAATGTGGGTGGGGTATCTGTGCTAGCGTAGTAATACTACTGTAGCAGTAGTGCCGCAACAGTAGTATACATGAATTAAACGTTTAGTCCAACTGCTGGGATCCTTGAGGACCATTTAGCACTTCTTACAACTACTCGAGATCATGAGTTTTTATAGCCAGAATTTAAATTTTATAATCCAACAATCTCCATGATAGCCTTTAGTGTTATCCTGAATTACAACGAGGCCAAAGTGGGTGGAGCTTTATGAAGTCATCATTCTGACGATAATTATTAGAGAAGGTTTAAAGCTAAAGTACGGTACCGGTTTTTTTTTTCCTACAGTAAATAGGTAGGTAGATAGACAATAAATAAAAATTGCTTGACAATGGATATAGCAGTTATCAAATAA
>NC_090756.1:54015269-54030269 GCF_036898095.1 Palaemon carinicauda
AGAATTTCGTATTGCTTGGGGTAGGTCATATGACAATTATCTATGGAGTTAAACAGGAGTTTAACAATTCGGGCGATGGGAGGTACAGGGGAAGAAACGTTATAACAACGTCACTGAGGGACATCATCACTTTTGCGAATGTGTGGGTGGCTGAGACTGGCTTTACCCTTATATTCTTGAGTAAAAAAGTTAATGAAACTTAATTGACAATGCACAGCATTTCCCAAAATTAGGCTATTGTATGAAGCGCTCCCTGCTTTGATATCATGGAAATCCATCAGTTATTTTAGGAGTTATTTAAAAAAAAAAAAAAAAAAAAAAAAAAAAAAAAAAAAAAAAAAAAAAAAAAAAAAAAAAAAAAAACACACTTTTACACGGCCTCTGGAAACGTTAGTAGTACAGCTTTGTTGATTATAACAACACACAAACAGTCGAAGAGGGGTTGTATGTAAACCTACAACAACAACAACAACAACAAAAACAACAAATGCAGACATTTCTACCCACAGGAGGACAAAGGGCAAAGAAATGGCCTTATCCATATAAAGGGTTTGGCTGGTTTTCATCACCTCGCTGATCACTGGCCACTGCGGATTTATGATGGTGGGAAACTTTAGTCTGATCGCTCACAGCAAAGCATCCTAGTATGGGTGGCCCTGACTAGAACAGTACAGCTTCTCTGATCATGGTAATACGCAAATAATTGGAAAAGGGGTTGTATATACAACAACAACAACAACAACAACAACAACAGCAATTCTAGTCCACTGCAGGACAAAGGCCCCAGACATGCTCTTATTCATGTTCTCATATTTACTATACTCTGTAAATGTTCCAAAACTCTGCTTGGTATCTTATCCAACAAACAAAGAGTGACCTTTGAACTACAAAAGAATGATCTAATGCACCTTACTGGCCATCCATGAGAAGCACAATGGCAGAGCCTTAGGGCGACAGGTAGAGCCTATTCTTCTGAGAAAGCAAGAGGAAGCCAGAGAGTAAGAAAGTTACAAGCACCGATAATCTTGCCCTGAACAGTACCTGCCATTGAGAGGGCTAATGGGACACACAAAGGGTGCATTAGCGAGAGCAAGACAAATGTTTTTTTATTATTATTATTTTTCAGTTTTATGATATACTCTCAATGGTCGTTTTCTTTTGGTCAGTAGGAAAATTTTGGATGAAAATTCTTCAGTATAAATGCTGTGGAAAAAGTTGACAATCAGGAAATAGACAAACAAAAACTGACAAAAAGGACAGGCACAAACGCTGACAGGCAGGAAACAGACAGACAAAAAGGACAGGCACAAACGCTGACAGGCAGGAAACAGACAGACAGAAAGGACAGGCACAAACGCTGACAAGCAGTAAATAGACAAACAAAAACAGACAGAAAAGATAGACACAACACCAACTAGTCGCAAATAAAGACAGACAGAAAGGAGAGGCACTAACCAGTTGTTAAGAGTAATCAAATGAGATTATGTTTGACAAACAATCTATCATTATAATTATCATCTAGGTTGACTTTTATATCTATAAATTACTTCATTATTATCACTGAATAGCTTTGAGATGATGCAAAACTCCACCTAGTCACTGCATTACAATTAAATAATAATAATAATAATAATAATAATAATAATAATAATAATAATAATAATAATAATAATAATAATAAGAGTTTTAATAAAAATAATAATACACAAGCCCAAGGGTTCCAACAGGAAAAAATAGTCCAACGAGGAAAGGAAATAAGGAAATAAATAAACCATAAGAGAAGTAATGAACAATTAATATAGAATATCTTAAGATCAGTAAAAACATTAAATTAGATCTACATACATATACATATACCCAGGCACTTCCCCCAATTTTGGGGGGTAGCCGACACCAACAATGAAACAAAACAAAAAAGGGGACCTCTACTCTCTACGTTCCTTCAGCCTAACCAGGGACTCAACCGAGTTCAGCTGGTACTGCTAGGGTGCCACAGCCCAACCTCCCACATTTCCACCACAGATGAAGCTTCATAATGCTGAGTCCCCTACTGCTGCTACCTCCGCGGTCATCTAAGGCACCGGAGGAAGCAGCAGGGCCTACTGGAACTGGGTCACAATCGCTCTCCATTCATTCCTATTTCTAGCACGCTCTCTTGCCTCTCTCACAACTATCCTCCTATCACCCAGAGCTTTCTTCACACCATCCATCCACCCAAACCTTGGCCTTCCTCTTGTACTTCTCCCATCAACTCTTGCATTAATCACCTTCTTTAGCAGACAACCATTTTCCATTCTCTCAACATGGCCAAACCACCTCAACACATTCATATCCACTCTAGCCGCTAACTCATTTCTTACACCCGTTCTCTCCCTCACCACTTCTTTCCTAACCCTATCTACTCGAGATACACCAGCCATACTCCTTAGGCACTTCATCTCAAACACATTCAATTTCTGTCTCTCCGTCACTTTCATTCCCCACAACTCCGATCCATACATCACAGTTGGTACAATCACTTTCTCATATAGAACTCTCTTTACATTCATGCCCAACCCTCTATTTTTTACTACTCCCTTAACTGCCACCAACACTTTGCAACCTTCATTCACTCTCTGACGTACATCTGCTTCCACTCCACCATTTGCTGCAACAACAGACCCCAAGTACTTAAACTGATCCACCTCCTCAAGTAACTCTCCATTCAACATGACATTCAACCTTGCACCACCTTCCCTTCTCGTACATCTCATAACCTTACTCTTACCCACATTAACTCTCAACTTCCTTCTCTCACACACCCTTCCAAATTCTGTCACTAGTCGGTCAAGCTTCTCTTCTGTGACTGCTACCAGTACAGTATCATCCGCAAACAACAACTGATTTACCTCCCATTCATGGTCATTCTCACTTACCAGTTTTAATCCTCGTCCAAGCACTCAAGCATTCACCTCTCTCACCACTCCATCAACATACAAGTTAAACAACCACGGCGACATCACACATCCCTGTCTCAGCCCCACTCTCACCGGAAACCAATCACTCACTTCATTTCCTATTCTAACACATGCTTTACTACCTTTTAGAAACTTTTCACTGCTTGCAACAACCTTCCACTAACTCCATATAACCTCATCATATTCCACATTGCTTCCCTATCAACTCTATCATATGCTTTCTCCAGATCCATAAACGCAACATACACCTCCTTACCTTTTGCTAAATATTTCTCGCATATCTGCCTAACTGTAAAAATCTGATTCATACAACCCCTACCTCTTCTAAAACCACCCTGTACTTCCAAGATTGCATTCTCTGTTTTATCCTTAATCCTATTAATCAATACTCTACCATACACTTTTCCACCTACACTCATTTAAATAATGAACAGAGACTTTTTTTTATAGAAAAGGCGAAAAAAAAAGACAAAGTGTTGATTTCTTTAGACCTAATCAAAAGTCACTCGAAGTTAACAAAGCTTAGAGGAGACCAAAGTTCAAGAAGGGTTTCGGGTGAAGATTTTTTTTATCAAAGGATCAATTTCCTTGTTTGAGAAACTCTCTGTTTCTTTACTTTTTTCCCTCTTTTACGCAATTGCTTCGTTTTTATGATTTTGTGAAAGGTTTTTATTGGCTAGATTCAGTTTATCAGTCAGGATCTTGATAAGATGAAGAGACGGAGTTTGGTACGTAAAGAGGTATGTGCACAAGGATACATAAACTGTATTTTCTGATTGGCTTTTAATTAAATAATAAAACTTTATATATTTGGCTTGTATGCGGCAGACTGAATTCGTATTGCTTATTATTATTTTCTATAGAAGTGGCTTTGAAGCTTTTGTAATTGGTAGCGAAGAACAGGACCAGTAATTAATATGTGGGTAAATATTTACTGTAGCGCAATATTCCTAATGGAGGAAATATCTATTTCTGGAGTGTTCATTGGTATTTTTGGACTGTTATGCTGCAAATAATTAGGAAAAACTCATGTTTTTCAAATTTATAATATTAAAAAATCTATGACTGAAATCCTAGGAACAAGAACATCACCTAAGCTAAAGTTCCCCACCTAACCTAACCTACCGTAGGAGCTGTGTCCTTAGCTTACCCGAAGACTAAGTCTCAACCCTGTGTTTGGTGTTTCCCAACTGGCTTCACTCCTGATAAGATAACAATAAGCAATCATGTTTTGTGATAACCATATTTTTTCTCAATAAATCAATATGCGAGAAGATTAATTATATCACTAAAAGAAAAACAGACCTACTTTCACTCCCTCATATGTAAATTAAAACTCAATTATTCCTCTCAAGTCCAGCGAAAAATCTATTATTAGTTTAAGTCAATTATATTGGAAGCAAAGAAACATTCTCTCTGTAGAGGATATTTTTGGAATTACGAGAGGAACAAATATCAACTTTATATATTGTGAAATTTTGTCTGAGAAACCCCCCCCCTGCCTGCTGATCACCAGACTGGGATTCAAGTCCTGCTCCAGCTAATTAGTTTCTTTAGTGTAAGCATCCTCACCATCCTTGTGAGCTAAGGATTGGGGACTTTAGGGAGTCTATAGTTCTATCTGTTAAGTCATCATCAGCCATTGCCTGGCCCTAAATGGTCGTAGCTTGGATGAAGATGCGGTTAGGCCCTGATCATATTTATAGGTAGTAGGTTGGCCAGGGCACCAGTCACCCGTTGAGGTACTACCGCTAGAGAGCTATTGGGTCTTATGACTGGCACGATGGTACTACATTGGATCCTTCTCTCTGGTTACGGTTTATTTCCCCTATTGCTTACACACACACACACCGAATAGTCTGGCATATTCTTTACATATTCTGATCTCTACTCATACACCTGACTAAACTGAGATCACCAAACAATTCTTCTTCACACAAGTGGTTACTTTCCTCTTGGTAAAGGTCGAAGGGACTCTTTAGCTACGGTAAGCAGCTCTTCTAGGAGAAGGACAATCCAAAATTCAAACCATTGTTCTCTAGTCTTAGTTAGTGCCATAGCCTCTGTACCATGGTCTTCCACTCCCTTTGGTTAGAGTTCTCTTGCTTGAGGGTACAATCGGGCACACTATTCTATCTTACTTCTCCTTTTTTTTTCTTTTAAAGTATTTATAGTTTAAAAAGGAGATATTTATTTTAATGTTGTTACTCTTCTTAAAAATTTACTTGTTTTTCGGTCTCCTTTCCTCACTGTGCTATTTTACCTGTTGGAGCCCCTGGCCTTATATCATTGTGCTTTTCCTACTAGGGCTGTAGCTTAGCAATTAATAATAATAATAATAATAATAATAATAATAATAATAATAATAATAATAATAATAATAATAATGATAATAATAATAATAATACATATAATAATAATAATAATAATAATAATAATAATAATAATAATAATAATAATAATAATTATAATAATAATAATGCATATAATAATAATAATAATAATAATAATAATAATAATAATAATAATAATTATAATAATAATAATATACGGTCAGGCTCTACAGTAGTGCATTTTCTTGCTTGCTGTCCCTAGCCTCTGCCATTCATGAGTGGACTTTTAAATCTTTTTATCATTATTATTACTTGCTAAGCTACAACCCTAGTTGGAAAAGCAAGATGCTATAAGTCCAGGGGCCCCAAACAGGGAAAATAGCTTAGTGAGGAAAGGAAGCAAGGAAGAATAAAATATTATTAGCACAGTGACAACATGAAAATGAATATTTCCTATATAAACTGTAATTCTTTAACAAAACAACAGGAAGAAAAATTAGATGGAATAGTGTGCCCGATTGTATCCTCAAGCAAGAGAACTCTACCCCAAGAGACAGTGAACGATCATGGTACAGAGGCCATGGCACTTTCCAAGAGTAGAGAACAAGAGTTTGATTTTTGAGTGTCCTTCTCCTAGAAGAGTTGCTTACCATAGCTAAAGAGTCTCTTCTATTCTTACCAAGAGGAAAGAAGCCACTGAACAATTACAGTGCAGTATTTAACCTCTTGGGTGAAGAAGAATTATTTGGTAATCTCAGTGTTGTCAGGTGTATACAGAGGAGAGAATTATGTAAAGAATAGGTCAGACAATCCAGCGTATGTGTAGGCAAAGGGAAAGTTAACCGTAGCCAGAGTAAAGGATCCAATAGAGTACTGTCTGGCTAGTTAAAGGACCACATAACTCTCTAGTGGTAGTATTTCAAGGGGTGGCTGGCGCAATATTAAATGGGAAAAAAATATGACCTTGTTTGAATACGCAAAGAAAATATAAGGTTGATAAAACATGATCATAGATCAAGATTCTCTTTTTATGTTGATTAAACACCTCTATCACGAAATTTAATTATTATATTATTCGTTTCTGACTTAATAATTTGTTAAACAATATTGTAAAATAAGACTATTTTCCTTTTGAGAACTTTTGATATCTTGTCATTTTTTCCAAGAGGTTTTTTATGAAGGAATATTACAAATATTATTAGGATGTTCAGATTACTTTTTTATAGTTACAGAAATCTTAGATTTACATTAACGAATATTGCAGATTTACAGTTAAAATTGCGTGTGGATTTCATACGAAGAACTTTAATTCATTTTATCAAAATTTGTAGAAATAATGTCGTTATCAATAATTTCGTTTGTAAACAAGAAATATCTTTCTCCTATTCCTAGTTATCATCCTCTATCGTGAAACGAATTATTGAAAAAAAATCTTTAATTATTATTATTATTATTATTATTATTATTATTATTATTATTATTATTATTATTATTATTATTATTATTATTATTATTATAATAATATTAATAACATTATTATTCTTATGATTATTATTATTATTATTAATATTATTATTATTATTATTATCATAAATATTATCATTATTATTATTATTATTGTTATTATTATTATTATTATTATTATTATTATTATTATTATTATTATTGTTGTTGCTTTTGTTATTAATATTAATAGCAATATTATTATCATTATTATTCTTATTATTATTATTATTATTAATAATAATAATAATAATAATAATAATAATATTATTATTATTATTATTAT
The DNA here is from genome assembly GCF_036898095.1 of Palaemon carinicauda. Taxonomy (NCBI): domain Eukaryota; kingdom Metazoa; phylum Arthropoda; class Malacostraca; order Decapoda; family Palaemonidae; genus Palaemon; species Palaemon carinicauda. The sequence goes on from NC_090756.1 coordinate 54,022,349, forward strand.
TATTATTATTATTATTATTATTATTATTAGTAGTAGTAGTAGTAGTAGTAGTAGTAGTAGTAGTAGTTTAATTATTATTATACCAAACAATTAAGATCTCAGGTAATTATCAATCAAATAAATATCATTATAACACACCAATAAATTATTATTACTATCAATATTATTATTATTATAAAACCAAGGGCCTCAACATTGAAAAATATCCGTGTGAGGAAAGGAAATAAGGAAATAACTAAACTACATGAAAAGTGATAGAAAATGAAAATAACACTTTTAAGTGCAATAACAACATTAGAGGAAGATCATTCCACAACATGGTCACAACTGGAATAAAACCTCATTATTATCATTACTACTATTATTATTATTACTATCTAATCTACAACCCTAGTTGGAAAAGCCTGAAGCTATATAACCAGGGCTCCAATAGCGAAAAATAGCCCAATGAGAAAAGGAATTAAATAAACTATAAGAGAAGTAATGACAAATTAAAGTAATTTATTTCAAGAACCGTATCAGCGTTAAAATATATCTATCATAAGTATCTGTAAGCCTATTCAAAACAAAACATTCGCTTCAATTTTAAACTTCTCTTAAGGTTCCTGTTGGATGTTAATATAGACAGTTGAAGAAGTAATCGCCTTAATAAGCTACTTTAGATCAATCTTTCATAATCTGGTGATGTTTGAAGCATGTAGTGAAGGCTTGTATTTACGATACCAATCTGTACTGTATTTGAAAAAATAAACTTCTTTTTAGAGAAAATAGAACAGAGAATATGAAAAAATATGTTAAATTCTTAAATCATGGTAAAAATATATCAAGTAAAAACGAGCTTGTCACGTTTAATTTCCTGTATTTATGGAATGGTTAAAATGACTACATATCTTCTGTTATAAAAAGAAACTCTTCAAGGCAAATTTTAATCTGTGTAGTAAAAGATTTCATTTTGTAACTAAGATCGAGTCACAAGAGAGAGAGAGAGAGAGAGAGAGAGAGAGAGAGAGAGAGAGAGAGAGAGAGAGAGAGAGAGAGAGAGAGAGAGATTTTCTAAGGATTTTATTATGTGTGAATTGTTATCTAAAATGTAAAGAATAATTAAAAGGAAGATAAGAAGAAGATTCTTATTATCACTACAATTGAGAAAGTAAGAAATTAATCCATATATTTGATAACAATTAACTTCAATATTTTTTTGAATATATATAAAAATTGATTTATTAATTATCCTATGTTTTTCATAGGTATAATCATTTTATATTATAATTTTCTCACACAGAATTTACTCCTTGTTATCGATTAAACCATTGTTCTCCAGCCTTGGGTAGTGCCATAGTCATTGTACTATGGTCTTCTAATGTGTTGAGTTAAAGGGTACACCCAGGCACAATATTCTATTTTATATCTCTTTCTCTTGTTTTTGACGCTTTTTTATAGTTTATATATGAAAGATATATTTTAATGTTATTACTGTTTTTTAAATATTTTATAGTTGTTCACTCGTCTCTTCTATTTCATTTTTTTATTGAATTTTATTTACCTCTTTCCTTTCCTCACTGGGCTATTTTCCCTGTTGGGGCTCTTGGGCTTATAGCATTCATTTTTATTAACTAGGGTTGTAGCTTAGCTAGTATAATAATAATAATAATAATAATAATAATAATAATAATAATAATAATAATAAAAATAATAATAATAAATGGCCTAGTTCTAAACTTTTAGTATATAGAAGAAAAAAAAATATTTTTCTCACCCATTTCATTCAGCTCTCAATCACACCATCGTCACCATACTTCACCATCTCACATGTAATAATATCAATCAATAGAGTCTTCCCTTTAACCAACCTCTTGATTGCCTTTCTGATTACATTCATAATCAATTCCAAAAGCATAATTAGCTTTTGTATAACCCATTTGAGAATTGCTTCAGTCAGCTCTACCTCTCTTCTGTCTTCCACATTCATTTCCTACATCTTTTCAGGTTTATATTTTACTCTGATTTTCATGTGTTCACTAACCTTTTTTTTTCCTCGCATTTACTTCCTTTTAAAATAACTTTTATTTCTTTACTGAACATCTCTCTCTCTCTCTCTCTCTCTCTCTCTCTCTCTCTCTCTCTCTCTCTCTCTCTCTCTCTCTCTCTCTCTCTCTTCGATGAGCGGGTAAATAAACTGAACAACGAAAAATACCTGTAATCCCCTCAAATTATTATTATTATTATTATTATTATTATTATTATTATTATCATTAGCTAAGCTACAACCCTAGTTTTGGAAGCATGATTTTATAAGACCAAGGGCTCCAACAGCGAAAAATAGTCCAGTGAGGAAATGAAATAAGGAAATAAATAAAGTATATGGGAAATAGTGAACAATTGAAATAAAGTAAAATAAAATAAAATTAAAGTAAAATATATTCGGAGACTAAAAAGAAGATCCGTCTGAAGAAATATTTCCTTACTTCAGCATCTTCAGTAATTCTTGAATTTAAATGAAAAAGAAAATTTTTAAGCCAACCTGTTAGAGGATGCATTTAAATGTCCTATGCAACTTGACATGAGAGGAGAGAAAATAGTTTTCTCTGAGATTGTGAAATATTTCTAGAAATTAAAAAGTTTTGGACTTCCACAGGATATGAAAGTAATCTTTTTTTCCAATTTTACTCAAAAAGAGAAAGGTGTTATTTCCGACAGGCTGTCAAAAGTGAAAATCACATTTTTTAGTAAAAGGATTTTGATCTTTATATAAATCCCTTTCTGAGTTGTGATACCTTAACGTGGTGTAAGGGTTTATATATAGCCATGACCTGCAAAACTGCACTAGTCAAGGACACCCCCACTAGGTTGGTTTGCTTTGAGCGATCAGACTAAAATATCCCATCACCACCAGTCTTCAGCTGGCCAGCGTGGTGGTGAAACTGACCAAACCCCGGACATGACTAAAAATATGTCTGAGGCCTTTGTCCTGCAATGAACTAGACGCTGTTGTATTTGTTGTTATTTAATATAGAAACAGGGTGTCTTTTTTATGTACATAGTTTCCATAAAATGATTTATTTTCCTTAAAATCCAAAATTAACTATTCAATACCTTCAAACCTCGAGCACCACAATCTCAAGTTCTAATCTAAACAAGTTTGTTTCAAGGTCACATATCTTTGCTGCTTAGAATATCTTGGAGGTAAGGCCCACACTTACCTCAAGTCTAGATTAACACCTTCTTCGTGATCAGAAACTTTTAGAGATTTAATTATTGAACACAGAACTGTCCGACTGTCCTCAGGCCAGCAGACGAAAACCCGGGTTTGACTAACGCCATCTGTAGGCGACGCACCTAACTGAAACGGGTGAATGCATTGTCTACCAACTTTCAGATCCTCACTATTATTTTTTGTCTTGGAAGCATTATTGGGAATATTGGTACTACGACGAAGTTGAACCTGAAAGTTTATAGCTTCTCCTTTAGGGATTATGTTTAATAAGATTATTTATCGCTTTGCTGCTAAGTTGGTTTTGCATGATTTATTTTTTAACTTTATCTTTGCTGATGTTCTCTCTCTCTCTCTCTCTCTCTCTCTCTCTCTCTCTCTCTCTCTCTTTTGTATCCTCCCTATCACTCCTTAAGATAGGCTCTCATTGGCTAATCCCATCTTTCGTTGACCAATCACAGACCAGCACCCTGCAGCTCTTCTTAGTGAATATCAGTAGATTTGTAGATTTCTGCTTCCCTAATTAAAGCTACTACTACTACTACTACTACTACTACTACTACTGCTGCTGCTACTACTACCACTACTTGATATAGATGAAAAACTGCTAATAATAAATGTAATATAGAGAAGTTTATTTTTCTTTTTTTTTCTTTTATAAAAGACAGATGAACAATGAGGATAAGACAATTTTGAGCTTTAGATCAGTAGACCAAATCAACTCTGATTTAAGGCTGATGTTTTCCTAAATTGATCTTTGAAATAATATTCTTCTGATCACAACCAATTACACAGTATTGTACATCGGAAATTTTTTGCTTTATTAGTTGGAAATTTGAACGGAGGGTTAATTGGCCTCTTTATTGCTAGATAGGGATTTTTAATTGTTTTTCTTATTTGGAAAATGAGATATATTTTATATTGACAATGTGAAAATGTGTAAAAGAGGACAGTTTTTGGCATGAAAAAAATTGTAGAATAGTGCAGTGGTAACATGTTCGTCTAGCATTTTCATGGAAGCAGATGGATCCCAGCCCGGGACTCTGAGTTCAAGCTTTGAACTGGTATGGTTGGGTATTATTGTGGGGGGTTGGCCTTGCCCGTCTGATGTTTTGGTGAGTATCTATTCTAATGAATCTGGAATTGAAACTAGACACCTTTTACCTTTACCTTTGTTTTCTATTTTTTTTAAGGTAAGGGACAGTACGATAACAAAATGTACAATAGATATATATTTATATTGTAGGTGACAGATAATACATTTGTTTGAAGGTTATATACGTAAATAAAATTTTAATGGATTTATTTATGGATAGAGAAACCATTGCTATTTTTAGTAGAAGGATATATTTTCTTAAGGAGATGGTATATTGAAGGTAAACGATATTACATTTTTAACTATATATATATATATATATATATATATATATATATATATATATATATATATATATATATATATATATATATATATATATATATATATATATATATATATATATATATATATATAGGTAGAAAGAGAATTTTAATTGATTAATTTATGGAAAAAATCATTCCTAATTTTTTTTAGCTAACTTAGTTACTTTTTTTCTTTTTTTTTAAACAGGAAAGCCTTTTTTTTTGTACAAAAGAAAAAAAAAAACAGATTTTGCTGTGGAATTTCATTATTCAATGAAAAGTAATACTTCACTATAGTCGCCACAGAGATTCCGGGCGAAATAAGTCCCTCCCCCTTATGACGTCATAGTCAATCATGTTGTCTCCTGCGTTAACAGCGATCACAACACACACCCTTAAAGTGATTATAAGTTAGTATAGTTTGAAATTTGTAAAGGGATGTATTGTGACAGCTGCTAGCATAGGAGATAACGTGATTGACTATGATGTCATCGAAGGTTTATTTCACGCGGAATCCTTGCAACGACTCTAAAAAGCCTCTAAATAATTAGGATCAGAATAGGCCATAGTGCCTTAAAGGATCTCATTGGTTTCAAAATTATTTTTAACGGAGGAAAACGGTTTCAGGATCTGTTTTGAAGGTTTTAAAGGTCACTCATGAACGGCAAAGGCAAGGGACAGGGACAATGCCCTTGTGACTGACCATATATCCATATGATCAGCACCTAAGCCCCCTTTCAACACAAGCTAGGACCAAGAGAGGTCAGAAAATGGCTACTGATAACTCAGCAAGGTAGACAAATAGCCTCCGCCACACCTCACCCATATCACTACCTCAGGAAGAGGATGAGGTTGCAGACGCTACTAGAAACCATCGAGGGTCTCGAACCCCTGTCCAGCAAATCGCCAGGAAGGGGCGTTCTCAATAGGACACTTAATATTTCAAGCTGAATATTACACGAAATAAATCGAACCGATTCGTGATTTTACTCGATTTTTTTTTCACGTTTTGTTAGTTTAATAATTTTGGTTACTGAAATGCTGAACTGTAAACAATGAAATAAATACTATCCTTTGGCAAGTTAACATACTAAACAACTACTTTAGATAACCTTACTAAAAACTTCTATCAATCTAAAATGAATGACATAAACGTATAAGATAAACCTCCTAAATGAAAAAGAAAATAATAATCTTGCCCAGTTTAATCGACTGGAATTAATGCAAGCAGTAAAAAATCCAAAATTGACCTTGCCTCCAAAAAAATAATCTTTATTTGTTGGTCCTATGTTTTGCCATAAAAATAAAATGAAAAAGGAAAAATATCAACATGAAATTGCATAGGAAATCGTGAACAAGAATATTATATATTATTTTAGGAGCTCTTACATTATAACTCTTTTCTTATCATCTCTTTTCTCGCGAGAAAATTTAGACATTTTGATGTGAGAGCATATTAATTCTGAAAGCGAACTCTGAATATCGCACCTTGTTTTATAAACTCTGTTACACCAGCAAAAATAACCGAAGAATGTCATGTTAAATAGATATATTTCAACAACATCTCTCTCTCTCTCTCTCTCTCTCTCTTCTCTCTCTCTCTCTCTCTCTCTCTCTCTCTCTCTCTCTCTCTCTCTGTGCAGAGGCTTGTCAAAGTCAAAAACATTTCTAAGAAGGTAAGAAGATTCTTGGGGATGTCAATGATGTAAAAAACAAAAACATGGTGATATTGTTGGAACATTTCGTATATTGACTTTGCTCTTTTATGAGCTTTTGTAATACCGTTTCCTTTGTTTGCAGGATTTCGTCAAATATCTTTTATGAAGTTAAAACATTGATCAGCTGATCATCTAAAAATGATTTACTTTGGGTGACCATTGATAATTCATCTATAACTTAGGTTTATAAAAACTACATTGAATCACCAAAGAAAAAAGAAATAGCAGATATCGATTTATTCATTCTTGAGATATTCCGTTCAAATAAAAAACATTATCTAAACTTAACTTTGTTATCCCTTGTTTACAGATATGTTCACAATTCGTTTGTCGACGCTCATTTACTTTATCCCTTGTTTACATGTATATTTACAATTCCTTTGTCGACGCTCATATATTTTAGACCTTGTTTTCTGATATTTTTACTATTCATGTTAAATCTATTATTTTACGAAAGTTAGCAAGAAGAGGGGACTTTAGCATTTTTGAATAATCAGTAATGTTACTCCATGATGTAAATATGTTTGTGGTAGCTCTAGTCTAGCTGATTACCGCCCAATTTACATAACTCCCATATTATCTAAAATTTTGCACAATCTTCAATGCTGTATAGAAATCCCTTAATTGTGGTCAGGAAGTTCGTATGATTGGTCTTGATTTTAAGGCTGTTTTTGACTGTGTTAATCATGAGGCGTTTGTTTTCAAACTCAAACAGTTGGGAGTGGATGGGTCGTTTCTTAGCATTATTATTGATTTTTTAAGTAATAGATCTCAAAGAGTTGTTGTTGATGGGCACCATAGTGAGTATAGGAATGTTATATCTGGTGTTTCTCAGGGTAATGTTCTTGGCCCATTACTTTCCATACTAATTACACATGACATGTGGTTTGGCCTAGAAAACAAGCGTATTGCATATGCAGATGATACTACTTGAATATAGATTTGTGGTTGCTGAATCCATTAATACAGATCTATCTAAAATTAGTGCATGGTGCAAATTATGAGGTATGAAGTTGAATCCTAACTAAACTCAAAGTATAATTGTAAAAAGGTCGAGGACAGTTGCTCTTCAAATGTTTCTTTAACGCTGTATGACTTTTAAAATTTTAGGAGTGAAACTGATACCAAAGTTACTTTCCAAAAACACATTTGTACGAAAAATTATCTTATTGAAAAAGTTTTTTATTGTTTTCGGTGATCAGTCAGGTCTGAAAAAGGGTTTTAATAATTTTATTCTACAGCTGCTTTATTCTCGTCTCAATTTTTGAACAGGAACTTACGATTTTCCTATTATTATTACTACCCAAGCTACAACACAGGTTGGAAAAGCATGATGCTATAAGCCCAAGGGCTCCAACTAGGAAAAATAGCCCAGTGAGGAAATTGAATAAGGAAATAAATAAATAAGAAGTAATGAGAAATTTAAATGAAATATTTTAAAAATATTAACAACATTAAAACAGATATATGGTATATAAAGTATAAAAGGACTTATGTAAGCCTGTTAAATTGAATTACTTATTCCCGATGTAGATAATAATTTCTAGCACCGTCGTTCAATCAATTCTTTATGCATGTTGCAAGATTTTTC
>NC_090756.1:54038292-54045792 GCF_036898095.1 Palaemon carinicauda
GCTGCCATACCCGATGTCGATAGTTTACCCATAAAGGACTTGATGACCAAAGCCGACGCCCTTATGGACAGCCACTTCAAGACCTCCATCAACGCCTCCACCCCTGACGACGAGGATGCCTATTCAACGTCAACCAAAGCTGAGATGAATGCCATAGGACATACACGCCTACCCCGTGACGTGCCTAAGCAGCAACAAAGCGGCCCACCACCCACCAATCACTCGCGCCCCAACGAACGACTTCTACAGCCACTTACTACCTCCCATCCGCCGCAGTTTTGCTACTACCACTTCAAATTCGGGGGTAACCGCAAAGAAATGTGCCAAGGATTGTCAGTGGCCAAAAAACGTGTAAGTAGGCCATCGCTTGTGGCGGTGGCCTCCCATGTTTCTAATCTTTTCTTTTTACAGGATGTAGGAATGGGCGTGCAACTTTTGGTAGACACGGGTGCTTGTCGTTCTCTTTTGCCAAGGAAACTCTTCAAGGCACGACGTAGTCTGTCTACATCTGCCGACGTCCGCTTAGTAGCTGCCAACGGATCTGCGATACCCACCTACGGTTACGAGAACCTTACGTTATCGTTCGGAAACGGTAAATTCAATTGGAAGTTTCTCGTTGCTCAAGTCACAATGCCAATCCTTGGTGCGTATTTCCTCTCTCATTTCCACCTTCTGGTCGATGTCGCCCACCGACGATTGGTCAACGCAGACTCGTACTTGTCGACACCTCTTCAATCCGCCCCCTCTAACTTCGCTCTCCACATCAGCGCACCCACAGATGCCTACGCCCACCTCCTCATGTCGTACCCGGAAGTTTTCCGTCCAGAACTTCGCCAAACACCCACAGTTCCTGCCAAGCACAGTATTTATCACCATATTAAGACGACAGGACCCCCTGTGTTCGCAAAATTCAGACGTCTGGCACCGGAACGATTGGCAGCCGCCAAACAGACGTTCGCCAGAAGGGAGATAATGGGCCTTTGCCAAAAGGACTCCAGCCCATGGTCGTCACCCTTACACATCGTTCTGAAGAAAGACGGCTCCCTCTGTCCGTGCGGGGATTACAGGCGCCTGAACATGCAAATAGAACCGGATCACTACCCCCTCCCAAACATTGCCGACGTGACCTCCTACCTGCACAAAGCGAAGGTTTTCTCTATGCTCGACCTCCTGAAGGGGTATTATCAGGTGCCTATGAACCCGGAAGACCGCCATCACCACTCCGTTTGGTACATACAACTTCAATTACTCCTGTTTTGGCCTTCGTAATGCTGGGTCAACGTTTCAACTTCTCATGGATGGCATCTTAGGGGACCTCCCTTTCTGTGCATGTTATATGGACGACATACTTATGTTCTTTTCCTTAAAACAGGAAAACCTCCGTCACCTGCGCATCGTGCTCGACCGCCTGCAACAAAACAGCATTGTAGTCCGGTACGACCAGTGTACCTTTGACGCCAACGAAGTATCGTTTTTAGGGCACCGCATCACTCCTGAAGGTGTCCACCCCCTCCCTGAGAAGGTAGCAGCAGTTCAAAACTTCCCCGTGCACTCGACCGTCAAAGCTCTGCAGGAATTCTTGGGCATGATCAACTATTATCACCGTTTTCTGCCAGCCATTGCCGCCACTCTTGCTCTCCTCTACGCCTCCCTTAAGGGCAAGCCAAAGGACCTGAAGTGGGTTCCCCTGCAAGACGCAGCCTTCTGCAATGTATAAAAGGCCCTATCAACTGCTGCGGCTCTCACTTTTCCTATCCCACACGCCCCTCTCCTTCTCTCCACCGATGTCAGCGACGTCGCTATTGGTGCAGTACTCGAGCAGGTGGTCAACGGCTCGCCCCGCCCATTGGCCTTCTTCAGCAGAAAACTGTTCAAGGCAGAATCGGGTTATTCTACCTTCGATCGAGAATTGCCGTATGTGCACTTGGCTGTCCGTCACTTTTGCAATTTCTTAGAAGGTACGCCCTTCGTCATTCGCACAGACCACATGCCTCTGGTGCACGCCTTCACTCGTCAGTCTGAGTCCTGGTCCGCTCGTCAACGCCGACATCTCTCCGCTGTGGCTGAATACAATTGCACCCTCCAATACGTCCCTGGGAAAATGAATCCCGTTGCCGATGCCCTGTCAAGAAACACGTTGGCTGCCGTTCAACTGGGATTGGATTACAACGCCCAGGCTGAAGCCCAACGACAGGATCCAGAGTATCAAGCTTGTAGGACATCTTGCACGTCCCTCCGTTGGGAAGACTTTCCCCTTTGAAGACTCCAACACTACCCTCCTCTGTGACGGCAGTACTGGTAGACTGCGACCTTGGATTCCTGCTCCCATGCGCCGACAGGTGTTTGATTTCATTCACGGCCTTTCACATCCCTCGTGCTGTTCTACTGCACAGCTGCTGAAGGCAAAGTTCATTTGGCACGGCATTTCTAAGAATGCTAAGGATTGGGTCCGCGCCTGTACGTCTTGCCAAACTTCCAAAGTACATCGACACCCGGATTCAGGAGTGGGCACATTTCCTCAACCTCAGCGTCGTTTTGCACACATTCACGTTGACGTTTAAGGCCCCCTACCCCCATCACAAGGACATCGTTACCTGTTTACCGTCATCGACTGCTCCACTCGTTGGCCTGAAGCCATTCCCATGGAAACTGCAAAGTCTGCCTCTTGTACATCTGCCTTACTCTCTGGATGGATTTCAAGATTCGGTATCCCTGAGCATATTACTTCTGGCAGGGGAACCTTTTCACCTCTCAATTGTGGACGTCATTAGCGAATCCCCTGGGCATCACCCTACATCAGACAACGGCCTACAACCCCAGTGCCAATGGAATGGTTGAACGTTTTCATCGCACCCTCAAAGCAGCTTTGATGTCCCGCTGCAAGGATTGCAACTGGTTTACTCAGTTTCCCTGGGTCCTCCTGGGACTGAGGACCACTCCTAAAGACGTCCTCGACGTCTCGGCAGCTGAAATGGTATATGGCGACCCGTTGGTCGTCCCTGCCGAATTTTCTCCTTCTAAAACCTCCTCCGACGATCTCCAGCGCATATGTCACGTCGTGGGAAAATTTACTCCGTGCCGCCAGACTTACAAGCCCCCAGCGAAGCATCACATACCAACGGACTTGCACTCTGCAACGCACGTCTTCCTGTGCAACGACAACAGCAAGCCACCACTAACGCCCCCTTACACGGGCCCTTTTCTTGTGATCCAACGCAGTCCGAAAGCATTCCTCCTAAACATTCGGGGCAAAGAAGACTGAGTCTCCATTGATCGTCTAAAACCTGCTTATCTACTGGCAGATAACCCGCCTACAGTTCGCCTCTCTAGATCAGGGCGCCCTATTTAACATGTACAGTATGTCATTTTTAGGGGAGGAGCCATGTACCAACCGTGTTTCACACAATTGTACATAATTCCTTTTGTATATATTATGTTTGTATCTTCGCTCTTCCCTCGCACTAACGCGAACATGAAAATTCATGTCTGGTTTTTCCTCCGTAATATTGTCTGTCTTGTGAACTTGTTATGTCCTGTTGCCTTGAGGTTTAGTATATAAGGAGAAAGTTCTACAATAATATAACTCAGTCGTTTCCAACCAGCCTTTGAGTTCACAACCTTACTCTGCGCTGTCAAAATATATATACATATATATATATATATATATATATATTTATATATATATATATATATATATATATGATAAATTAATATATATATATATATATATATATATGTATATATATATATATATATATATACATATATATATATATATATATATTCATATATAAATATATGTATATATATATATATATATATAAATATATATATATATATATATATATATATTTATATATATATATATATATATATATTATTAAACTTTATATGTAATAATTGTAACATGGTTTTTGTAATATAAAATATAAATCTGGATCTAGAATCCGGACACTTTGAGTATTTTTGACGTAATCCTGTCCACATTCAGAAAGAAACACAGACAAATGAATAAATGAATAAATGAAAAGAACCGACCGGATTTTATAACCTCCTTGGCGGTGGTAATAAGACAACATTTATCAAGAAAATCGTATTGTGTCATTTTCAGGATAAAATTAGTGTTTAAAATCATATAACTCGACGTTAATCATAATTAAAAGGAACTATTTTCGAAGTATCTGTAAAAATGACTGAAATTAACGTCCCTCCACAATTTAACATAAACAAGACATATATCATTTTGACGACTTTATCCAGACATTAAATGTAAATTGTTATGATATTTATTTAGAAAAGCATATGCGAATTGCACAAAACGTGACGAAACAAAACAGCTACTATTAAAGATTATCTCAAAAGTGTTCGTTCAAAGACTAAATCCCTTACAAGAGTTTTTCATTTACTTTTTTTTTATACAAACTGGGCGTTAAAATATGAAAACTACATAAAAAAAAAAAACTAGAACATTTCCACCAGACACCCTCAAGGTTTAGCTGTTTCTTGATTACCCTTTATCTATTAATTAGTGTACGTGACCCGTCAAAAATAACGGCTACGTATTTAGGTAGATATGCACACACACGCATACATACCCCGTTTCATCAGGGTTTGAGTATTTCCCCACAATCTGAATACCGGGGTGAATCGGTTTTAAGTTGCTTGCAATTGCATGAAATATTTTCAACCAAAATCTCCTTATAAATTCCATTAAAAAATAAAAGTAATATATTTGAATAGAATGGAATGATGATCTCAACTTTGTTTTTTAAAATTCATACAAAAAGCAAGTGCAATTTAGCGTGCATAAAAAAAAAGGTCTGCCATAACTTTTTGTCCTCGTTATTATTGCTGTTACAGATGGGAAAAGCTTACAAAATTTATAAATCCCAGAAATTTTGCACTAAAGTAACATTTAGACTTGTTAGATTGCTTTGGAACACATGTAATGTTGCAAGAAATATAAAACTAAAAAAGTAATGTAGTTATTAATGTAATTATTGTTTTCATTAAAGGAAGAAAAAAAAATTGCTTGTTTGTAACATTCGAAATGTTGCCCGCCCCCCCCCACCCACCCCCGAAAAAAAAATATAAAAAGAAAATAAAAAAAAAAAACAGCAATATGAATGTAGTTACCCTTTGGTTAGATAACAGCATACAAGACAACAATACAGTTATAGTAACGTGGCAAGCAAGAATAATGCAGAGAATAACCTATAAGAAAAAAAAAAACTGTTTTAAGGCAACAAGAGAAAAGTGTTGTATTTAACAAGAGAATGCTGTACTCACGTTCTACCACGAAGTGTAAAACATTGGGTGAGGTAAACATAATCCAATTTAGGTCCAACTTCTTCACAATCATCCTCAGTGTCACTGTATCCAGTAACGTTAGGATCTTCATCATTATTATCGAAAGAATAATGAATGTATATATATATATATATATATATACATATATATATATATATATATATGTATATATATATATATATATATATATACCTTTATTGGACCATCAGAGCAACATAATCCTGGGATTACAACTCAATAAATATCCACTGTAATATTTTTGTATCATTTCATCGCCTTTTCATTATTCCATATAAAAACAAATTCCTTATATGAGAGAGAGAGAGAGAGAGAGAGAGAGAGAGAGAGAGAGAGAGAACACCACATTACTTAAGATGTGAGAGAGAGAGAGAGAGAGAGAGAGAGAGAGAGAGAACACCACATTACTTAAGATGAGAGAGAGAGAGAGAGAGAGAGAGAGAGAGAGAGAGAGAGGAACACCACATCACTTTAGATTTGAAGGATCTACGTGTATCTCAGTTTACTTCGTACCCAGTAACTTTTGTGTTTATATATTTACCTGTGGTGAGTTCTTGAGAGAGAGAGAGAGAGAGAGAGAGAGAGAGAGAGAGAGAGATCCAAACAAACACAGCAATATCCTCTCATTTAAAGACCCCCAAATCGTTAAACCCAACTGGGGAGGATTTTTTGTTGTAGAATTCCCAGGAAAAGAGAATTCTAAACTTGCCTCCTCTCCTTCTGAGAAACATTGTGAGGATATCATGACTAAACATCTTCATATTTCCTCAGTGGTTTTTTTTTACAAGAAATCGTCATTAGGGATTTCTGAAATTTCTTTTCTAAGATTCTTAAACAAAATTTGAATGTCTCATTAATTTTTATTTTCTCTGATATTGCGTGTCTGTTTAAAAAGCTCAGCTAATAACATTTATAACTATTAGCTTTGTGACCATTTGTGTAAAAAGGGGAGAGGGGGGGGGGTTGGCTGATAGTTACCCACCTGCTTATTCCTTGGTGACTTTTCATCTTTTCTGTCCCCAGCCTTCCATAAGTGCTCCCAAACCAACATTCAAGTCTCTGCAAAGTTGGGTTGTAACTAACGTGCCGCAGCTCCCAACTGAGCAGCAAAATGCAGAAGCCTGTTTTCTTGCCAGGATTGACAGAGGAAGGCCAGTCATTACTGGGATTTCCGGACATCCAAGAACAGACAGACTCTTATATAATACTGAGTATTATGAAGAAGCAGAAACTGGGTTTTTTAGTTGGCCAGGACTCCAAAATGGCACAAAAGCTATGACAAACTCATGAGCAGTTGAGCCTATTTCGCTAGAGGTCAGTCACAGGGAGTGGTCAGCTATTACATGTTCGGTATGTGCTTTGTGGGGCACTAATAACACTATCTCAATCTTGCGTTCCCTGTCACCATGGGATTCCTCCGTTCCAATCTCTCGAAACCTGTGACCGAGTTCCTTACGTTGTTTATAGAGGTTCCAAAGCCTCTGCTCAGACACATGAGGCAGCTGTCAGTTTCTCAATGTCTATATGTATATAGGCTACTTATAAATAGCCGTCATATCTAAATACGTATTTTTTGTGGCGGGGGGGGGGGGGGAGATAAGAGAGATTGAAAGTTGAGAGTTTGGATAGAAGAGTTGACAAAGAGAAAAACAGAAATATGAAAATGTAGGAGAGTTAATAGTGGTCCGGTCCCGGTCTGGAGGCTCAGAGCTGGTCTTAGTGGCAATGTTAAACCTAAGAGTTGGAAAAAGCCTCCAAACTGCCATCACCCACACCACTTCATCCTCATCGCATGGCGTAAGCTCTCTCAAAACAACAAAGTGCCGGGATATTGAGAGAGAGAGAGAGAGAGAGAGAGAGAGAGAGAGAGAGAGAGAGAGAGCATATCTATGCTAATTACCTATCAGCGGAGCTATAATAACATCTTTTTTTCAGAAACTACAAAAACATTTCCCAGAATTTAAAATGACTCTCAGAACCTCATTATTTTTCCTTTTAGCTGTTTTTTAGCAAGACGCCGTTACGAAAGACTTGTGAAATTTCTTTTTCCCCGATTCGCCAAACTGTAAACTCTATTGCAGTACACTCTGAACCTTCTTCGTATTCTTTATTGCGCAAAAGTGGTATTCCAAATTTTAAAAAATTCTTGTTAATTAAACTTTTGCGTTTATT
>NC_090756.1:54050792-54055792 GCF_036898095.1 Palaemon carinicauda
ATCCCAGTTGGAAAAGCAGGATACCATAAGACCAAGGATTAGAACAGGGAAAATAATCCAGTGAGGAAAGGAAATAAAAAAAAAACTATATGACACGTAATGAACAATCAAATTCAAATATTTAGAGATCAGTAACAACATTAAAAAGAAATATATATATATATATATATATATATATATATATATATAATAATAATAATAATAATAATAATAATAATAATAATAATAATGATGATGATGATGATGATATCGCATCCGAATGAATTATTTATCGTTCTTTTGCATCGCATAAATCAGTGGGCTTCATTTTAACTCAGGCATCTGAATTAGGTTATTTTAGAATTAATTTTTCATTCTCATGATTCACTGAGGCCTCAATGGAACTGTTAAATGCAACGGTTTAGTGATTCTTTATCGGCTGAAAAGAGGCTATGCTGGAGTGGGATTAAATTAGCTTAATTGGGCATAACTGGCTATAACTATATGACGCATTAGCACACACAGAAACATACACACACGCATACACACACTTATATATATATATATATATATATATATATATACAACAATAGTGTATGCAGCCGTTTCTAGTCCACAGCAGGACAAAGGCCTCAGATATACCCTTATTTATGTCTGGGGTTTGGCCAGTTTTCATCACCACCAATGCGGATTGGTGTTGGTGGGAGATTTCGTCTGATCGCTCACAGCAAACCAATTTAGTATGGATAGCCTTC
This sequence comes from Palaemon carinicauda, assembly GCF_036898095.1. Taxonomy (NCBI): domain Eukaryota; kingdom Metazoa; phylum Arthropoda; class Malacostraca; order Decapoda; family Palaemonidae; genus Palaemon; species Palaemon carinicauda. The sequence goes on from NC_090756.1 coordinate 54,051,527, forward strand.
ACTAGGACAGTGTTGCACGAACCATTTCACCACGTTAAGGTATCCACTCAGAAAAGGTGTGTATGGGAGGAGAGTGATGGAAATGGAAGTACAGGGAACGAGAAGGAGAGGGAGACAAAGCGAATATGGATCGACTGTATCAAGGATGACCTTCGATCAAACGGATTAACCGGTAATGAGGTGTGGGACAGAGGTAGATGGAGAAAGTGACCAAAAAAATCGACCTCACGTAGAAGTGGGAAAAGATGTGGACAAAGAAGATGGATGAAAACAAATATGGTATTTTAATCTTATTAGATCTTAATGCTTCTTTTGATACAGTTGTACACGAAATGCTACTAAATGATCTATGGTCCATTGGTATTAGAGATCAAAATTTTGAATACCTAAAAGCCTACTAGATTGACAGAAACTATGGTTTGCAAATTGGAAATTCTTATTTGTCTTATGAACCATTAAACACAGAGGGAGAGGAGAGTCTACTGGCGAGTGTACTGGACCCAAATGTACCAACCTATGTCACACGATCGTACATAAATTATTTTGTATATATTATGCTTGTATCTGCGCTCTTCCCTCGCACTAAAAAGAACCTGAATAATCATGCTCCGGTTTTCCTCCGTAACACTGTCTGTCTTGTGAACATGAAAATGCCTGTTGCCTTAAGGATTTGTAGATAAGGAGAGTGTTCTATAATAAAGTTACTCAGTTTATTGCTTCCTACCATTAAGTCGACGTTGAATAGGCATCCTCTTCGTCAGGGGTGGAAGCGTTGATGGAGGTTTTGAAGTGGCTGTCCATAAGGGCGTCGGCATTGGTCATCCAGTCCTTTATGGGTAAACTATCGACATCGGGTATGCAGCGCGTATAGGTCCGGGTAAACAGAGTATCCAAAGGGCACAAAGTAGGTTCACCTCACGAGGAGAGCCGTCTGCGGCAGGTTGAAGGCGAGTGATACTGGTCATTTCCCTGAGGGAAAGCAAAGCCTTTGGTCACCCAACGATTGTTGCGAGAGCTGAAAAAGCTTTGCTATACGGGCGGCTGGCGACGGCGGGTACTGATGCAGAAGGTATGTTTTGAGGACGTCATATGCTATTGGGGTGTCTCTTGTTCACAAAACCAGTCGGATATTTCTGTGAAGGTGTCCTCGGGTATCGCCGCAAGAACATAATCTGCTTTGGTGGTTGAGCGAGTCACCCCTTGATGCGAAACTGGACTTCTGCGCGCTGAAACCAAGCAAACGCCTCTCGCTGGCAAACGATGGAAGTTGAATGGAGCAGCCGCAGCGCCAACTGCCGTAGAGCCCCCATAGTACCAACAATGGAGGGGCGAAGGGGTGGGGGTGGAAGGTGGTGGGAGCGAGTCGACTTCTGGGGTCACCAATGTGACAGCCGAGAGAAAGGTTGCAACTCCAAGGCAGGAAGCAATCAACTGAGTACTTTATTATAGAACACGATGTATGCATCCGAGGGTGCGCTGATGTGGAGAGTGAGGTTAGAGGGGGCGGGTTGAAGAGGTGTCGACAAGTACGAGTCGGCGCTGACCAATCATAGGTGGGCAACGTCAACCGAAGCGGACATGAATGCAGTAAGACATACACGCCTACCCCGTGACGTGCCAAAGCAGCGACAAAGCCGCCACCACCCACCAATCGCTCGCGCCCCAATGAAAGACTTCTACAGCCACTTACTACCTCACATCCACCGCAGTTTTGCTACTACCACTTCAGATTTGGGGCAACCGCGAAGAAATGTGCACAGGATTGTCAGTGGCCAAAAAAGTGTAAGTAGGCCATCGCTCGTGGCGGTGCCTCCCGTGTTTCTAATCTTTCTTTTTATAGGATGCAGGAACGGACGTGCAATTTTTGGTAGACACGGGTGCTTGTCGTTCTTTTTTGCAAAGGAAACTCTTCGAGGCACGACGTAGTCTGTCTAAATCTGCGGACGTCCGCTTGGTAGCTGCCAACGGATCTGCGATACCCACCTATGGTTACGAGAACCTCACATTATCGTTCAGAAACGGTAAATTCAATTGGAAGTTTCTCGTTGCTGACGTCACATTGCTAATCAACGGTGCGTATTTCCTCTCTCATTTCCACCTTCTGGTCGATGTCGCCCACCTACAATTGGTCAACGCAGACTCGTACTTGTCGACACCTCTTCAACCCGTCCCCTCTAACCTCGCTCTCCATATCAGCGCACCCAAGGATGCCTACGCCCACCTCCTCACGTCATACCCGGAAGTTTTCATTATCGTTCAGAAACGGTAAATTCAATTGGAAGTTTCTCGTTGCTGACGTCACATTGCTAATCAACGGTGCGGATTCCCTCTCTCATTTCCACCTTCTGGTCGATGTCGCCCACCTACAATTGGTCAACGCAGACTCGTACTTGTCGACACCTCTTCAACCCGTCCCCTCTAACCTCGCTCTCCATATCAGCGCACCCAAGGATGCCTACGCCCACCTCCTCACGTCATACCCGGAAGTTTTCCGTCCAGAACTTCGCCAAACGCTCGAGGTTCCTGCTAAGCACGGTATTTATCACCATATCAGACAACGGGACCCGCAGCCTTCGCAAAATTCAACGTCTGTCACCGGAAGGATTGGCCGCCGCCAATAGACATTCGCCGAAATGGAGGAAATGGGCTTTGCCAAAAGCCTCCAGCCCGTGGCTGTCACCCTTACACATCGTTCTGAAGAATGACGACTCCCTCCGTCCGTGAGGGGATTACAGGCGCCTGAACATGTAAACAGAACCGGATCACTACCCCCTCCCAAACATTGCTAACGTGACCTCCTACCTGCACAAGTGAATGTTTTCTCTACGCTCGACATCCTGAAGGAGTATTATCAGGTGCCTATGAACCCAGAAGACATCCCAGAGCCGCAATCACCACTCTGTTTGGTACATACACCTTCTATTACTCCTGATTTGGCCTTCGTAATGCTGTGCCACGTTTCAATGTCTCATGGATGGCATCTTAGGGACCTCCCTTTTGTGTATGTTAGTGGACGACATACTTCTGTTCTCCTCCTCAAATGAGGAACACCTCTGTCCCCTGCGCATCGTGCTCGACCGCCTGCAACAAAACGGCCTTGTAGTCCGCTACGACAAGTGTACCTTTGGCGCCAACGAAGTGTCGTTCTTAGGGCACCGCATCACTCCTGAAGGAGTCCATCCCCTCCTTGAGAAGGTAGCAGCCGTCAAAACTTCCCGCAACCTCGACCGTCAAAGCTCTGCAGAATTCTTGGGCATGATCAACCATTATCACCGTTTTCTGCCAGCCATTGCCGCCACTCTTGCTCCCCTCTACGCCACCCTCAAGGCAAGCCAAAGGACCTGAAGTGGGGTCCCCTTCAAGAAGCAGCCTTCTGCAATGCAAAGAAGGCCCTATCAACAGCTGCAGCTCTCACTTTTCCTATCCCATATGCCCTCTCCTTATCTCCACCGATGCCAGCGATGTCGCTATTGGTGCAGTACTCGAACAGGCGGTCAACGGCTAGCCCCGCTCATTGGCCTACTTCAGCAGAAAACTGTCCAAAGGCAAAATCGGGTTATTCTACCATCGATCGAGAATTGCTGGCGGTGCACTTGGCTGTCCGTCACTTTCGCCATTTCTTAGAAGGTACGCCCTTTGTCATTCGCACAGACCTCATGCCTCTGGTGCACACCTTTACTCGACAGTCTGAAGCCTGGCCCGCCCTTCAATGCAGACATCTCTGCGCCGTGGCTGAATACAATTGCACCCTTCAATACTGTCCCTTGGAAAATGAATCCCGTTGCCGATGCCCTGTCAAGAAACACGTTGGCTGCCATTCAACTGCGATTGGATTACAACACCCTGGCTGAAGCCCAACGACAGGATCCAGAGTATCAAGCATGTAGGACATCCTGCACGTCCTCCGTTGGGAAGACTTTCCCCTCGAAGACTCCAACACCAACCTCCTCTGTGACGTCAGTACTGCTAGACCCCGACCTTGGATACCTGCTCCCATGAGCCGACAGGTGTTTGATTTCATTCACGGCCTTTCACATCCCTCCTGCCGTTCTACTGCACAGCTGCTGAAGGCAAAGTTCATTTGCACGGCATTTTTATGGATGCCCTGGATTGGTCCGCTCCTGTACTTCTTGCCAAAATTCCAAAGTACATCGACACACACGCGATTCAGAAGTGGGCACCTTTCCTCAACCTCAGCGTTGTTTCGCACACATTCACATCAACGTTGTAGGCCCCTACCCACATCACAAGGACATCATTACCTGT
>NC_090756.1:54060792-54068292 GCF_036898095.1 Palaemon carinicauda
CTGCTCGTGTCAGGACAGTCGGATAGTTTAGTGATTAATAAGGAAATTTCTATAAGTTTCTGATTATGAAGGTGTTAATCTAGACTTGAGGTAAGTGTGTGCCTTACCTCTGAGGTATTTTAACAAGCAAAGCCATATGATTTAGATACAAACTTCTTGAGATTAGAACTTGAGATTGTGGTGCTCGATGTTTGAAGGTTTTGAAGGGTTAATTTGGGACTTTGAAGAAGAGAATAAATCGTATTATGGAAACCATAAGCCTAAAAGATATACTCTGTTTCTATAATAAGCAATAACGAATAAGAGTTATTAGTCCATTGCAGGGCCAAGGCCTCTGGCATGTCTTTAGTCATTTCTGGGATTTGACCAGTTTCACCATCACGCTGGGCAACTGCAGATTGGTGATGGTTGTAGAATTTAGTCTGATCAGTCACAGCAAACCAATCTAGTATGGGTCTCCTTAATTAGTACAGCTTTGCTGCTCATGTTGGTAAACAAACCATTTCACCACGTAAAGGTATTCCCACTCAGAAAGAGATTTCTGTAAAGACCATAATACATTTACTAAAAATTGGTGATTTTCACTTATTAGAGCATTACTTTCATATCCTGTGAAAATCCAAAACTTTTTAATTTCATGAAATGTTTCTTTATCTCAGAGAAAACTATTTTCTCTTCTCTCTTGTCAGGTTGTATAGGACACTTAAATTCATCCTCTTACAGGTTGGACTTAAAAGTTATCTTTTCTTTATTCCAATTCAAGAATTCCTGAAGAGGCTGAAATAAAAAAAAAAAAAAACACTTCTTTGGCCGAGTTTTCTTTTAGTCTCCGAATATATTCAATTTTGATTTGATTTAATTTTATTATAATCTATTTTATTTTATTTCAACAGTCCATTTCTTCTCATATAGTTTATTTATTTCCTTATTTCATTTCCTCATTGGGCTATTTTTTCCTGTTGGAGACCTTGGGCTTATAGCATCTTGCTTTAACAACTAGGGGGGTTGTAACTTATTTGGTAATAATAATAATAATAATAATAATAATAATAATAATAATAATAATAATAATAATAATAATAATAATAATAATAACCTGACCGGATTCCGGGTGTTTTTCGTAGTTCAGCTTATTTACCTGCTCATGCAGAGTCTGCCTTTGATCGAAGTCATTGTAGAGGGTGCATCAGGCAACCGACCCCTTAATGTAAAGGTATCAGTGGGAAAGAAGAAGAAGACATATAGCTATATTATTCAACCCCTACAACAATAATTATATTGATCACACTTTTTAATTAGTATTGATATAACAATACGATTAATCCTGAGTTATTCAAGGAATTAATGACCTAATTAGTCAACAACACCATAGTGTTTACTTATCTGTTTGGTAGTCCTGGGGAACACATAAGGACAGACATGACAACTCTGATGAGTTTAGCCAGAACTCTCTGGAACTATGACTGGACTGATATAAACTCTATAGTCGATGACAGTCTCACTTCCATATACGAGTTTTTTGAATTGCAAATCTACTTTACTGGTTATTCAAATCTTGAAAATCATGTTATTCTTCCTGAGCTATTTCGTCACTAAATGGAGATGGAAGGACCAGATAGGAAGTAGGGGAGAGATATCCAGAACAGAAGTATAATGAAGGCGAAGCAAATATCCTCAGAGGAAAAGATGGCAGATAGGAGAAGAGAGCAGGTGTGAGAGCCAATGAGGATTGATATGATAGAAAAATCTTAAGAGAGAGAGAGAGAGAGAGAGAGAGAGAGAGAGAGAGAGAGAGAGAGAGCCAGTAACAAAAAACTGAGTAGAGAAGTTGACTAGGATCTTCATAAAGAAATAAATTTTATCTTAAAAGGAAGTAAAAGCAAGGAGAAATATTATTGAACACATGAAAATCAGAATAAAAGATAAACCTGAAGAGATGATATAGGAAATGAATATGGAAGAAAGAAGAGAGATAGAGCTGACCGAAGTGATTTTCCAATGGGTTATAGATATGGTAAATATTCTTTGGAAATTAATTGTGGTTGTAATTAGAAAGGCAATTACAAGGTTGGAGTAAGACAAGACTCCATTGAATGATTTTATTACAAGCGAGATGGTTAAGTATGGTGACGATGGTGATATTGAGAGCTGAATGATATAGGTAAGAAGATTTATATATATATACATACATATATATATATATATATATATGTGTGTGTATATATATATATATATATATGTGTATATATATATATATATATATATACTAAAAGTTTAGAAATAGACCATTATAATAACGTATTATTATTATTATTATTATTATTATTATTATTATTATTATTATTATTATTATTATTATTATTATTATTATTATTAGATAGAAGTCGAACAAAGCACAAGATATGGAAGGACTTTTAAATACATTACTACAGCAGTATTCAAAAAACATTTCATCATAAATCACTAGGGAAATTACATCAGTAAATTACCAGGTCATAAGTGTCCCCATGATCTCCCAATAAAGGCAAATGATTTGAATTAATGAACTGTGAAGTTTTATTTGGGAAGAGATAATTAACACCAACAGCCAAGGTCTGTCCATCAAGTGATCTGCCTCCAAATTCCATTTTAGATTTAAATGGGGTTTTCACCATCAGTCTAATTAGTTCCAATTGCCAAACGAGGGATTATCTTTTCCTGTTTTGTACCATACAACATTTTTGTGTGGATTCTTTTTGTTATGTAGAGGGCAGAGGCCATAAAGGGAAGAGGTATAAAGAGAATTAAAGGGAATACAAAATTTCCTAATAAGGAGAATTTGTGTAATATATGTAATAAAAATTTTGCTTATTTGTGATGATTAAAAGAATTTGCTTATCGAAAATATTTCTAACATCATGCATTATAAATAACGTTTATATTTCAAAATCTTATTAAAGAAAAGGTGTAAAAACCGAATTTAAAGTGTACTGATTTAAGTTTTAAAGGCCACTCATGAATGGCAGAGGCAAGGGACAGTGACATTGCCCAAGGAAGCAGGATAGTACTACCCTAGAGACTGACCACATATACATATGGTCAACGTTCAAGGCCCCTCTTTAACCAAGATAGGACTAGGGAGGGCCAGGAAATGGCTGTTGATTACTCATCAGGTAGCCCCATTGGCTCCCCTAAACCCTCCTCCTTAGCTCACGAGGATGGTGAGGATGCAGACACTAAAGGAACTAACGAGTTAGAGCGGGACTCAAACCCCAGTCTGGCACTTTGATATCGCAATTTGTATTGCTAATTGCTAAATCAACTGGCCTTTATTGTTCATGTAAAATTACCTTCTCGAACTACACCAGAATCATAAAATCCCAAAAGAGATTGAGGCAAAGGTGTACCATAAAAATGACCGTTCCTTAAGCTGTTCAGATATTCCGAGGAAAAAAAAAAAAAAACCGTTGTTGATTAGTCAAGTGCATTTTAACCCCCCCCCCCCCCCCCCCTCACCACCATTTTTTTCAAATAAAATCCTTGACCCTTTTTCGGAGACCAAATCCCTCGATGCCGTTATCTCTCCTGAATTTTTACCTGTCTTTCAACCACTTGAGATTAACCATTGGTATACGAGGCCACCCGCTAATGCCTAAAACCTAAATCGCTTACCTTTTTCGATATCCAAAGTCTCGAATAACGTTTATCTCCTGCAATTTTTTTATCTGATTCTGGACCATCCGAGATTAGTAATAATCCCTCCAGTCGCCTCTGGCAATGGTTTACCACAACACTTTTCCTTTGTGGGCAGCGTACCATTTCTGTGACAGCTACATCTCCCCGGGCAAAAATCCCTGACTCAGATTTTTAAACTTTCAAGACCCTCCTTTTATTGCCATTATCTACCAATTGTGTCTCTTTCTTCCAGACAGGACGCCTTTTTGTTCACCATAGGAAATGAGGTCATCCTTAGGCGGGCCTCAGAGTTACTATTCAGAGCTTCACCACACCAAAGATGGCCTCCCCCTTCGTTCCTACCCAACGACGGACTTTACCTTTGGATATGAGAGCAGAACAACTACAACCATCGAAGCAGAAACAGTGCAATGAGCATCCCTCTAACTACAAAGTGGAGGACAGGTACAGCCATCTTACAAGAACCGCCATATCCAAAACAACTACTACTATCATAGAAGTAGAAACCAACCAAGCTAAGCTATAAGAAGAAGAAACCATCCCAGCTAAACTATGGTGTTAAGTGCCCGTGAAGTAGACTAAATTAACTTAACTAGATACTATTTGTATGTGCTTGAAGGTACGAAGTTCATAAGTCCTTCATTCTTGGACCTTTACTTGTTCCTTTGGAAGTGTTGTATCCAAGATTGATAGAATCAAGCAAACTAATATTCTAGTGCATAATCTCTCCCTAAAAAACCTGATAGCTGTTCAAGTAACACCCGCAACCCCCCCCCCCCCCTCTCTACCACCATTATATCTGCGGTTATTCAGATGTTGGTTCTTAACGACTCAAGTAAGACCATTAGCTCCTTGCAGTGACACCATTTGGTCTTAACAACTTTCTTCATTTTCTGTCGCTCAGGAAATAAATGACATTAAGATATAAAAGAAATTTCTTCCAGCAAATTTAGACCTTTGACAAAACAAGGAAGGAAAAGATGATAAAGGAAGTTGATTAAGACATTATTATTATTATTATTAATATTATTATTAGCTAAGCTACAAACCTAGTTATAAATCTGGATGCTATAAGCCCAAGAGCCCCAACAGGGAAAAATAGCCAAGTGAGAAAAGGAAATAAGGAAATAAAACACATCAAGAAAACTAAATAAAAGAGAGGCAATGAACAACTAAAGTAGAATAGTTTAAGAACAGTAATAAGATTAAAATAAATCTTTAATATATATAATATAAAATCTTCAAGAAAAAAGATCAAGAGAAATGAGATAGAATAGTGAGCCGAACTGTACCCTCAAGCAAGAGAACTCTAACTCAAGACAGTGGAAGATCATGGTACAGAGGCTATGGTACTACCCTAGGCTAGAGAACAATAGTTTGATAGGTAACAGAGAGAAAATGCTGTGTGAGGAAATTTTAACGTAAAAGGTTAATTAATAAAACAAATCAGGATAATTGATAAATTAAACTCCATCGGTTTCGAAAAACATTTTAGTTAATTATTATTTAAGATATGGATTTATTTCCCTATTTTCTCAATTGTACTAAAGATATGAATTTCTTCTTATCTTTCTTTTAATTACTCTTCACATTTTAGATAATAACTTACACATAAAAAATAATAGTCTCTCTCTCTCTCTCTCTCTCTCTCTCTCTCTCTCTCTCTCTCCTGCTTCTTAATTACAAAATAAAATCTTTTACTACACAGATTATACCTTTGCCTTGTAGAGTTTCTTTTCATAACAAAAGACATGTAGTCATTTACAACAATTCCATAAATACAGGAAATTAAACAAGATAAGTTCCTTTTTACTTGATATACTTTTACCACAATCTTGGAAATTAAAATGTTCTCTCATATTCTCTATTGCATTTTCTCTAAACTCTAAACGAGAAGTTTTTCTTTTCAAATAGAATGCAAAGTGGTATCGTAAATACTCGCCTTCAGTACACTCTTCAATCATCACTAGATTATGAAAGATTGATTGTTAATTAAGGTGATTACTTGTTACACTCTGTGTTGAGACACATCACCTTTTTAATTTGACTTCCAGTAGGAACATTAAGAGAAGTTTCAACTTGCAGCGAATGTTTTAAGTTGAATGGGCCGACATATCTATATTATAGTTATATTTTAACAATGTTATTCTTAAAATATATTTCAATTGTCCATAACTTCTCCTATAGTTTATTTATTTCGTTTTCTCACGGGGCTATTTTCCCTGTTGGAGTTATTGGGCTTATAGCTCCTCTTGCTTTTCCACCTAAGGAAGTAGCTTAGGTAATAATAATAATAATAATAAATAATAATAATAATAATAATAATAATAATTATAATAACTATTATTATTATTATTATTATTATTATTATTATTATTATTATTATTATTATTATTATTATTATTATTATTATTATTATTATTATTATTATTATTATCATGGAAGTGTAGTGTAGTGACTTAAGTGAAACTTTGCATTATCTCTGTTATACAGTGATAAAAATTGTGCAATTTATAGATATAAAAGTTAACCTAGATTGTAGTTATAATGATAGATTGTTTGTCAAATTAATCTCATTTGATTACTCTTAAGAACTGGCTAAAGCCTGTCCTTTTTGTCTATCTGTTGACTTCCTGCTTGTCAGTGTGATGTTTGGCCCTCATTACACTTGATATCAGCTCACTCACATGGAATAATAATGTTTAGTATTAGTCAAGAGTATTCCTATCCCAACATCTTCGCCGAGTTGTCATTTGTGTAGATGGGATATAATCAGAGACTTCTTATTTAAAATGAGTTTAATTTCTCTCAGGCATATATATCTCCTCTACTTTAACAACCTGTGTCTCTCGAGTGAGAATATTTAAACAAAACTCGTACACAACAAGACAAAAATAACTAATATATTGGATCCTACTGCAACGCAAAATTAAGAAGAATCGCATCCTAACTTTAAGACAAATAACTAATGATTGAATCTTTCATAACATACGCTACTACACTTATTCTATATGTCTAAACATGTTCTATCAATGCAATACTGTGCAACATTACTCTTAATACCCATAGCGCATATAGCATTACAGTACAAAATACATAATGGTCAGTTTTTGTGCTTGTCTTATCTGTCTGTTTCCTGATTGTCGGCGTTTGTGCCCGTCCTTATTGTCTGTCTGTTTCCTGATTGTCAGCTTTTGTGTCTGTCCTTTGTGACTGTTCCCGTCTGTCTATTTCCTGTTTGTCAGCTTTTTTTCACAGCATTTATACTGAAGAATTCTCATCCCAAGTTCTCCTACAGACCATAGAGAACGACTATTGAAAGTATATAAAAATTCTAAAAGAAAAAAAGATCTCTCTCGCTAATGCACCATTTGTGTGCCCCATGAGCCCTCTCAATGGCAGGTACTGTTCAGGGCAAGATTAAAGATGCTTGTAACCTTCTTACTCTCTGACTTCCTCTTGCTTTATCTGAAGAATAGGCTCTACCTGTTCGACCTGCGGCCCTGCCATTGTGCTTCTCATGGATGGCCAGTAATGTGCATTAGGTCATTCTTCTATAGTTCAAAGGTCACTCTTAGTTCGTTCGATATGAAACCAAGCAGAATTCTGGAATATTTACCGAGCAGAGTAAATATGAGAACATGAATAAGAGCATGTCTGGGGCCTTTGTCCTGTAGTGGACTAGAAATAGCTGAATTTGTTGTTGTTGTATATATAACCCCTTTTTGAGCGTTTGTACGTTGCCATGATCAGCATAGTTACACTACCCAGGGCCACCCATACTAGTTTGGTTTGCTGTGAGCGATCAGACCAAAGTTTCCCACC
>NC_090756.1:54078292-54080792 GCF_036898095.1 Palaemon carinicauda
CGAGGCGAAAGGGTTTGTGTATAGCCATGACCAGCAAAATTGTACAAGTCAGCGACACTCATGCTAGGTTTGTTTGCTGAGAGAGATCAGACTAAAGTCTCTCACTATCACCAATCCGCAGTGGAGAGGGTGGTGATGAAAATGCTCAAACTCAGACATAAGTAAGCACCATCTCCATCAAGCTAGTACTAGGGTGACCAGGCAATGGCACTCATGACTCAGTAGTTTGACTTATATGCTCACCAACACCTTGTTCCCTTCCTCGCAAGGATGGTTAGGTTACAGGCACCACAAGAAATTATCTAGCTTGAGCGAGGGTTTGAAATCCCTGTCCTACAGATTGACAGGCATAGAGGTTTCCACAACTCTCTCCCCCAAAGGAAGGACATGGTTGTACTTATAACCGTTCTCCCCCACGTTAGGACCTGGGGGAACTAGGCATCTGGGTGAAGTAGAGTGAGCTTATAGATCCATAGATGGTCTCTTGCAACTATGTCACCAACGTTTTTTTTTCAGATAAATAAAAACGATTTAATTTTCTATGATTTTTTTTTTGTTTAAATAGATTTTCTGTGGGCACTAGACCAATGACGTGAAATTATTTCATAACCATTCTTCCCTATTAAGTTATGATATTATGAAATTTCCGAAACTTTTTTATAAAACAAATCGCTCAACTGTCGAGATAAATGTATTCTGCACAATGCATCTGTGATATGATGTCCTTCTATGGTTGTGAGTCTGTCCGTGCAACAGTGTGCCACCAAAAATGCAAATAACATATTTTATGGAGTAAATTTGACCGAAAATGACTTCAAATTGTCTGGTTATCAATTTGTAAGAAAATTACAATAAATTTCATCCAAATTTCTGAATTTTCAAGTAAAGAATTCAGTATTCAATTACCATTATTACTATTACTACTAACAAAGCTACAACCCTAGTTGGAAAAGCAGGATGCTATAAGCATAGGGGCTCCAACAGGGAAAATAGCCCAGTGAGGAAAGGAAATAAATCAACTACAAGAAAAGTAATGAACAATTGAAATAAAATACTTTAAGAACAGTAGCAACATTAAAATAGATCTTCCATCTATAAACTATACAAACCTCAAAAAAAAAAAAGGAGAAGAAAGTAATGAAAATACAAAAGTGTACTCGAGTGTACCTTCAAGTAAGAAATTTCGACACGTTACTTCATCCCAGGTCAGGTCGTCTAAATATTGTATCATAAAATTACTAAATCAATTATATACAAAAATCAATAGTATTTATGTGATATTAATTTCTAAATCGAATGTTGATACACCGGTTAAGCTTTCCGCGCTTTTACAATAATATAAAAATCATGAATAACAATATCAAATAAAAAAAAAATCATGGGCCAAAGGTACAGTATGGTACGATATAAATGTAGTCCACAGGCATGGGAGGTCTGGTGTGGATCTCTGGACTGTCCTTTGCGTTTGTGTCTCTATCACATGAATCTCACACTTTTAGTATTATTATTATTATTATTATTATTATTATTATTATTATTATTATTATTATTATTATTATTATTTATTATTATTATTCTGTAAAAAGCTGTCTGTAATTATTATTATTATTATTATTATTATTATTATTATTATTATTATTATTATTATTATTGCTGTTGTTGTTTTTATTGTTGTTGTTGTTGTCCTCTAAAAAGCTGATTCTGGGTTTAATTATTATCATTATCATTATTATCATCATTATCATTATCCACTGGAACGTTGTCTTTAAGATTCTAACTTTGATAAGGAATAGAAAATTACTTATTATTTAATGTTCAGAAAAAAATAAATTGAAAAAATGACGGCTTCCTCAGAAAAGAAAGAAGAAGATAAACAAAGGTTGCACAGTATTATATCATCTTAATTTAATTTCAATTTACTAACTAGAAAAGCACTTTAAGAGTGCAGACCTCCGCCATGGAAGCTTATTTCTCTAAAGCCATCTTGCCTAACCCAGAGTATATTTATACCTAAGGAGTATTTGAAGTCGGTGTGACAACTATGTGCAAACTTGGGGTTAAGGTTAGGGTTAATTTGGTCGACGTTTTGGTCGACCTTGGCCTTAACCTTCGATCTACAAATTGAATCACTTCCATGTCTCAACATAATAATTAATCCCAAAAAGCCTCACTACCTCACAAACGAACTAACAGGGGCGAAAACATAACCTCCTCCAACTTAATGGCCAGCTATTTAAGAGCCAAGTTCGACCCCTTGGGTTGGTTTACCTCCTCACATTAATAATAATAATAATAATAATAATAATAATAATAATAATAATAATGATGATGATAATAATAGTAGTATATAAATTAAGTTAAAAATCTGCCAGTGATTCTCAAAGTGGTCAAACAAACATTTTTTGCGGATGCAACTTTACCAAGTTTACTAATGTTGATATTTAAGATTAATCACTCATAAAAAAAAAAAAGATTGTTTTCAGCCATAAAACATAATTCC
>NC_090756.1:54085792-54090792 GCF_036898095.1 Palaemon carinicauda
TATATATATATATATATATATGTGTGTGTGTGTGTGTGTGTGTGTGTGTGTCTTTATCTAAAAACTAAAGATATACAAACGGTCAATATTAATTTCTACAACACAGCTTTTCGGCGCTGGTACAATATCAATACAATCCACATTTATTATTATCATTATTATTACTAAGTAAGCTAAGACCCTAGTTGGAAAAACAGGATGCTATGAGCCCAAGGGATCCAACAGGGATAATAGCCCAGCGAGGAAAAGGGAAAAATATAATGTGAGAATTAATGAATGGAATACCTTGAGATCAATTACAAGGGTAAAATAGATCTGTCCTATATAAACTACGAAGAGAGACTTATATCAGCCTGTTTAAACGTAAAAACATTCGTTGCAAGTTTGAACTTCTGAAATTCCACCGATTCAACTTCCCGTTCAGGTAGTTTTCAATGGCTAGATAAAACCGCGAAATGATCCAAATAAGGTAAAAATGTCTTAAAACTTTAATAGTGAGTTAGAATACGATCAACATAAATGCAATACAAAAGAAATTATCCCATTTGCATTTTCATTTTTTTTTATGGTCAGTTGGGGGCGTGAACTCCAGGCACACATCACTCTGTGGTCCACTAGTTCTGCCATCTTTATCTACACTATCTATCTGGTTACTCGCCGCGCAGTACGGGTGTGACAAGGCGTACAGGGATTCGTGTATCCAACTGTACATAATCATCCAAATATTCACGGCTATCAACAAAAAAATGCTTCCTTGTCGATCGATAGTTAGATGAACAGAGATAGGTCACGAACGAATCCAATATGTCAACTGTGGGAATTTCATTGTCTCTTCTCCAGTATCGAATTGGGATTCGCTAATTTGCAAAGTTACCCACATTTATGAAAGACATCTCGGGAAAGGCACAGCTGTCACATAGCGCACCCACAGAGAGAGAGAGAGAGAGAGAGAGAGAGAGAGAGAGAGAGAGAGAGAGAGAGAGAGAGAGAGAGAGAGAGAGAATTTCAAGACACATCTTTCATGATCTATCTTACTGCACATCAGTATATAGGAAATACAAAAGTTAACTATATCTAGCCTTTTATTTTACAGAACACTCTCACTCATGGTCCACACCAGGCCTCTTCACCCCTTTCAAGCTACATTTCATAAATAAAACTCAATAAATACAGAGATCTTCGTATTTTCAGGAATCAAATGAGCATCAATGTTCTTAAATAGTGCTGTTCCCATCACACACAAAATGTCTCCATTTCGTCACCCTTTTTATATTATTCACTTCTTACAGTCGTTTGTTGTTATGATTCTTCTTCTTCTTCTTCTTCTTCTTCTTCTTCTTCTTCTTCTTCTTCTTCTTCTTCTTCTTCTTCTTCTTTATTGAGGATTTAATTCCATTCACAATTATACTTTCTCCTTTCCCCATGGCCTTTCTGATAGATTCTAATTGGTGATATATATTCATATAATTATATGCATAATATATCATATGGTTCCCGGATCTGAGCACCCAAAATATATATTATACTACGGCTCGTAACTGGGAACCAAATATATAATATTATATATACTACGACTGGCAAGTTAACGAACCTTTCGTATTCCAAACTCATTCGTTTACTTTTACCTTACAACTGTTACAATTTAAAACATTAATAAATGAATTCTGAGACCATTAGATAACTCCCAGACACCAATATATAAAACATTGAATATCCAAAGGTCTCTTAAGCACACTCAAAACCAAACTGGGTAATTACTCTCAAGTTTTATTAAAACGTATTCAACTTACTGTGATTCTTATCAGAAATACCAACAGAATCTGGTTCCAAATAATGATGATTGGAATAATACACTCTTTACAAAAATAAATGTATTCTATATAAAATACAACACTTTGAAAAGAATTTACATTGAAAAATAAGTCAGTGGAAAAAATTATGTCTGAACAACACTTGGAATAAGACAAAAATGTTATGATCTGAAATTATATAAGAACTTGACTTGAACTATTATATCGGTATAAATCTTAATCTAAGAAAAGAAATAATACAATGAAAAATTATACAAAAGCTTGAAATAAATCTGAATAATAAACCGTTCAAGTTTGACACTTAATGAATAATAGATAACCAGATCACGTTACAAAATCTATCCTTCCTACAGGGCCCACTACCAAAAAAACCTTATACAATGCCAACACTCACCCTAATATAATGAATTTAAAATCACCGTATCCTCTCGACTCATGATTTGCCTTGGGGCACAGAGTCACTTAGGAAAGGACACACTATAACATACTGAACACTTTCAACAATACACTGGATTGCGAGCGTGAGAGAGGGAGAGGGGAAGAGGCTGTCTTCAGGCTGCAGTTGTCTATCTCTATCTGAATCTGTAACCTAACCTTGATGTCATCTTTTATATCAAATTTGGCTAATTCCAGAACCTTCCTGGATCGGGGTCTGGTAACGTGGTGGTTGATCCCAGCGTCAAAGTTGCCAGGTAATGCTTTCCCAAATCGCCGTGAAAACGCCACGCCGGACGACTTTCTCTGTCAGCTAGCTCCGCCCACTCTTTGTCCTCAAAATATAAAAAAAAAAATATATCATCCTCTCACCGGGTCTTCGTGACATTTCTAAAGCACATGGTAGAGAATTTTCCAAACAACATTATGTAGAACATTCTCTCTCGAAGAAGATGCAATACATCGTAAAATATAAAAGAACTTTAACTAAGCCCTTGTTCATATCTCGCACGAATCCAGCAACACTCAAATTGATTATGCAAAACTTTGTACCAAACATACGGGAAATAAAAAGAAAATTCTTAAAAATACCAAAAATTTACATATATTAACTTGAAAACAAAATACAATGAAATTCACCACAAAAGTCTTATGTAATTCACATAAAATACTTATATTTACATAAGATAAGCTCATTTTACGGGCTGGGTATCATCTCTTCCATGCACAAATGAAAATAATATATAAAGAATATATATATATATATATATATATATATATATATATATATATATATATATATATATATATATATATATATATATATATATATATATATATATATATATATATATATATATATATATACATATATATATATATAAATACATATATATAAATACATATATACATATATATATATATATATATATATATATATATATATATATATATATATATATATATATATATATATATATATATATATATATATATATATATATATATATATATATATATCTATATACCAAGGCACTTCCCCCAATTTTGGGGGTAGCCGACACCAACAATGAAACAAAACAAAAAGGGGACCTCTACTCTCTATGTTCCTTCAGCCTAATCAGGGACTCAACCGAGTTCAGCTGGTACTGCTAGGGTGCCACAGCCCAACCTCCCACATTTCCACCACAAATGAAGCTTCATAATGCTGACTCCCCTACTGCTGCTACCTCCGCGGTCATCTAAGGCACCGGAGGAAGCAGCAGGGCCTACTGGAACTGCGTCACAATCGCTCGCCATTCATTCCTATTTCTAGCACGCTCTCTTGCCTCTCTCACATCTATCCTCCTATCACCCAAAGCTTTCTTCACACCATCCATCCACCCAAACCTTGGCCTTCCTCTTGTACTTCTCCCATCAACTCTTGCATTCATCACCTTCTTTAGCAGACAACCATTTTCCATTCTCTCAACATGGCCAAACCACCTCAACACATTCATATCCACTCTAGCCGCTAACTCATTTCTTACACCCGTTCTCTCCCTCACCACTTCGTTCCTAACCCTATCTACTCGAGATACACCAGCCATACTCCTTAGACACTTCATCTCAAACACATTCAATTTCTGTCTCTCCATCACTTTCATTCCCCACGACTCCGATCCATACATCACAGTTGGTACAATCACTTTCTCATATAGAACTCTCTTTACATTCATGCCCAACCCTCTATTTTTTACTACTCCCTTAACTGCCCCCAACACTTTGCAACCTTCATTCACTCTCTGACGTACATCTGCTTCCACTCCACCATTTGCTGCAACAATAGACCCCAAGTACTTAAACTGATCCACCTCCTCAAGTAACTCTCCATTCAACATGACATTCAACCTTGCACCACCTTCCCTTCTCGTACATCTCATAACCTTACTCTTACCAACATTAACTCTCAACTTCCTTCTCTCACACATCCTTCCAAATTCTGTCACTAGTCGGTCAAGCTTCTCTTCTGTGTCTGCTACCAGTACAGTATCATCCGCAAACAACAACTGATTTACCTCCCATTCATGGTCATTCTCGCCTACCAGTTTTAATCTTCGTCCAAGCACTCGAGCATTCACCTCTCTCACCACTCCATCAACATACAAGTTAAACAACCACGGCGACATCACACATCCCTGTCTCAGCCCCACTCTCACCGGAAACCAATCACTCACTTCATTTCCTATTCTAACACATGCTTTACTACCTTTGTAGAAACTTTTCACTGCTTGCAACAACCTTCCACCAACTCCATATAACCTCATCACATTCCACATTGCTTCCCTATCAACTCTATCATATGCTTTCTCCAGATCCATAAACGCAACATACACCTCCTTACCTTTTGCTAAATATTTCTCACATATCTGCCTAACTGTAAAAATCTGATTCATACAACCCCTACCTCTTCTAAAACCACCCTGTACTTCCAAGATTGCATTCTCTGTTTTATCCTTAATCCTATTAATCAATACTCTACCATACACTTTTCCAACTACACTCAACAAACTAATACCTCTTGAATTACAACACTCATGCACATCTCCCTTACCCTTATATAGTGGTACAATACATGCACAAACCCAATCTACTGGTACCATTGACAACACAAAACACATATTAAACAATCTCACCAACCATTCAAGTACAGTCACACCCCCTTCCTTCAACATCTCAGCTTTCACACCGTCCATGCCAGATGCTTTTCCTACT
>NC_090756.1:54095792-54097989 GCF_036898095.1 Palaemon carinicauda
TAACCTACGGAAAAAAAGCTCTGAAATTAACCCTTAAAGAAAGCCTCAGAAATAACCCTCGGGAAAAAGGCTCGAAATTTAACTCTGGAAAAAAAGACTCAAAAAGTAACCCTTGGAAAAAAAACGCTCAGAAATTACCCTCAGAAAAAAATCTCTGAAATAAACCCCTAGAAAAGGCTTTAAAATTAAAGCACGGAAAAAAAGGCTCAGAAATTGACACTAGGAAAAAGGCTCAGAAATTAATCATCGAGATAAAGACTCAGAAATTAACTATTGAGAAAAAGGCACAGAAATCAACCATGAGAAAAAAGGCAAAGAAATTTGACCTGGGAAAAACGACTCGGAGATTAAACCTTAGAAGAAAACTAAAATATGAACCCCCGGATAGAAAAGGCTCAAAAATTACACCTTAGAAAAAAAGGCTCAGAAATTAACTCTTGAGATGAAGGAATCAGAATCAACCCAGTGAAAAAGATGGCTGATAACACAGAAGGTCCGTCGATGGAAACTAGTAAAATGATGTCTATGGCTCATTGTGGACTGCTCAAAAAGCAAAAATAATCTCCCTTTCTTGATATTCTTCTTATGAAAAAGTTTGACTGGAATATTTACTTAACTCTCTCTTCATACGTATTTGCATTGTCAATTCAATAATCTTATAATTCTTATAAATTATGTATTATATTTAACTGATTTATATATATATATATATATATATATATATATATATATATATATATATATATATATATATATATATATATATATATATATATATATATATATATATATATATACATATATATATATATATATATATATATATATATATATATATATATATATATATATATATACATATATATATGTATATATATATATATATGTGTTATATATATATATATATATATATATATATATATATATATATATATATATATATATATATATATATATATATATATATATATATATATATATATATATATATATATATATATATGTGTGTTATATATATATATATATATATATATATATATATATATATATATATATATATATATATATATATATATATATATATATATGTATCTATCTATCTATCTATCTATATATATATATATATATATATATATATATATATATATATATATATATATATTTACTTATATATATTTATATATATATATATATATATATATATATATATATATATATATATATATATATATATATATATATTTACTTATATATATATATATATATATATATATATATATATATATATATATATATATATATATATATATATATATATATATATATATATACATATATATATATATATATATATATATATATATATATATATATATATATATATATATATATATTAATATTTATATATATATATATATATATATATATATATATATATATATATATATATATATATATATATATATATATATATATATATATATATATATATTAATATATATATATATATATATATATATATATATATATATATATATATATATATATATATATATATATATATATATATATATATATATATATATATATATATATATATATATATATATATATATATATATATATATATATATATATATATATATATATATATATATATATATATATATATATATATATATATATATATATATATATATATATATATATATATATATATATATATATATATATATATATATATATATATATATATATATATATATATATATATATATATATATATATATATATATATATATATATGTTAATATATATATTAATATATATATATATATATATATATATATATATATATATATATATATTAATATATATATATATATGTTAATATATATATTAATATATATATATATATATATAATATATATATATATATATATATATATATATATATATATATATATATATATATATATATATATTAATATATATATTAACATATATATATATTAATATATATATATATATATATATATATATATATATATATATATATATATATATATATATATATATATATATATATATATATTAATATATATATTAACATATATATATATATTAATATATATATATATATGTTAATATATATATTAATATATATATATATATATATATATATATATATATATAT
>NC_090756.1:54103489-54126829 GCF_036898095.1 Palaemon carinicauda
CAACAACATACAAGTTAAACAACCACGGCGACATAACACATCCCTGTCTCAGCCCCACTCTCACCGGAAACCAATCGCTCACTTCATTTCCTATTCTAACACATGCTTTACTACCTTTGTAGAAACTTTTCACTGCTTGTAACAACCTTCCACCAACTCCATATAACCTCATCACATTCCACATTGCTTCCCTATCAACTCTATCATATGCTTTCTCCTTATCCATAAACGCAACATACACCTCCTTACCTTTTGCTAAATATTTCTCGCATATCTGCCTAACTGTAAAAATCTGATTCATAAAACCCCTACCTCTTCTAAAACCACCCTGTACTTCCAAGATTGCATTCTCTGTTTTATCCTTAATCCTATTAATCAGTACTCTACCATACACTTTTCCAACTACACTCAACTAACTAATACCTCTTGAATTACAACAGTCATGCACATCTCCCTTACCCTTATATAGTGGTACAATACATGCACAGACCCAATCTACTGGTACCATTGACAACACAAAACACATATTAAACAATCTCACCAACCATTCAATTAGAGTCACACCCCCTTCCTTCAACATCTCAGCTTCCACACCATCCATACCAGGCGCTTTTCCTACTCTCGTTTCATCTAGTGCTCTCCTTACTTCCTCTATTGTAATCTCTCTCTCATTCTCATCTCCCATCACTGGCACCTCAACACCTGGAACAGCAATAATATCTGCCCCCCTATCATCCTCAACATTCAGCAAACTTTCAAAATATTCCGCCCACCTTTTCCTTGCCTCCTCTCCTTTTAACAACCTTCCATTTCCATCTTTCACTGTCTCTTCAATTCTTGCGCCGGCCTTTCTTACTCTCTTCACTTCTTTCCAAAACTTCTTCGTATTCTCTTCATGTGACTGACCCAGTCCCTGACCCCACCTCAGGTCAGCTGCCCTCTTTACCTCACGTACCTTGCGATTTACTTCCACCTTTTTCTCTCTATATTTTTCCTACTTCTCTATACTATTACTCTGCAGCCATTCTTCAAAAGCCCTCTTTTTCTCTTCCACTTTTACCTTCACTCCTTCATTCCACCATTCACTGCCCTTCCTCATGCTGCCTCCAACAACCTTCTTGCCACATACATCACTTGCAATCCCAACAAAATTTTTTTTTGCTAACTTCCACTCCTCCTCTAAATTACCAGTTTCTCTTACTCTCACCTCGTCATATGCCATTTTCAACCTTTCCTGATATTTACTTTTTACCCCCGGTTTTATTAGCTCTTCAACCCTCACTAGCTCCTTTTACATCCACCTACTCTATTCCCCCACTCTTTTGCTACAACAAATTTTCCTTCCACCAAAAAATGATCAGACATACCGTTAGCCATATATATATATATATATATATATGTATATATATATATATATATATATAAATATATATATATATATATATATATATATTCATATAATATATATATATATATATATATACATATATATACAGCATATATATACATATAGTATATTATAGATGTAATTTTACTTAACGCAAAGATAACTTAATATATGGTTGTCCATATAAGGATACAAGAAGATTATTTGTTTATGTATAAATGCTCTACAGTTACAACCGCCGCTGGACCTCGTCTTACAGCGTTTATTTTTCATAATAATCGCTGTAGGAGGAGGTCCAGTGGCGGAGTAAACTCCAGAGCATTTTTACATATACACATAATCTTTTGATTTTTCTTATGTGGACTACCATATATTTACCTGTGTGTATACACACACACACACATACACACACACACACACATATATATATATATATATATACATATATATATATATATATATATATGTATATATATATATATATATACAGAGAGAGAGAGAGAGAGAGAGAGAGAGAGAGAGAGATAGAGAGAGAATTGAATCTGTGTGTGCCCATCTAACTAAATGTTCAGATGTCGTTTTTGACGGAAAGACTACACTAGTGACTAGTATAATATAAGTGTAGATATATATATGTATATATATATATATATATATATACATATTTGTATATATATATATATATATATATATATATATATTATACTAGTCACTAGTATAGTCTTCCCGAGAGAAACGACATCTAAACATTTAGTTAGATGGGCACACACAGATTCAATTCTTCCTACCCCCTCCCCCATTTCCTAACTGCAACCCAGCAGTTTTTTCACTTTGTTGGAGAGTGTGGTTTTCGAGTCTATCTCTCGGAGTCTAAGGCCCCCTAGCACCGGGGTATAAAACTTGCATTTTATTATAAAGGGAGGGAACATGTATCTCTCGATATGTTCTTATTTCTGAACAGAATAACCACAAATAGCGACATAATATAATTGCAAATTCACCAGCTAAGATAAATTAATATTATACTCTCTCTCTCTCTCTCTCTCTCTCTCTCTCTCTCTCTCTCTCTCTCTCTATATATATATATATATATATATATATATATTATATACTTTCTTTTTTTCTCTCAGAAATATGATTTGGGAAAATAGAACAGACGACATCAAGGTATCTTTTTACGGGAAAAGGTTCATTTGTATAATCTTGATTAGATGGAAAGAATCTAATTTGCATTTCTTGATGATAAGCGAATTTTTCAACATTTCAGGAGCGCTGTAGCGAACAAGATACCTAAAAAGATATTACTATTATATTATCATCAATGTTATTGTTGTTGTTATTGTTGATGTAATGCTGGGCAGTCATTTGAATACTTATTAGGGAATATAAAAGCCATATATGCTTACCAATAACACTATGCAAAGGTCAAAGGTCAGAGTTCAAAGGGATGCATATGGCTCCCTGGTGATTCCCTTCTCCCCTACCTGGGGAAGGGGGAGGAGGGGCGTTCTTCCCAACTCTTAAATTTCTTTCTCTATTCTTTTTATTATTATTATTATTATTATTATTATTATTATTATTATTATTATTATTATTATTATTATTATTATTATTATTATTATTATTATAAAATTGACACGGATATAAACTCTTTCAGCGTCAGAAAGAGAGAGAGAGAGAGAGAGAGAGAGAGAGATAGAGAGAGAGAGAGAGAGAGAGAGAGAGAGAGAGAGAGAGAGGGGAATGTCTCCATAGTCAATTTCAGACTGAAGATTGAAACACTATTTTCCGTCGTTTACCTGATAGATTGATAGATAAAAAAAATCGACAGATAGAGAGATAGTGTAATTGAAACATCGATAACTTATATTATACCATAACATAGAACTGAATCTAATTTAGAATATAATGAAATAAAGAGAAACATAAAAGTAAGGTCTTGGCTCATCAAGTGGGAACCAATAAGATTTCTTCACGTAGGCTATGACTCATGACGTCCAGCTCTCTCCTGTTTGTCTTCTCTCTTCTTCCTTTTTGTCAAACATAGAGAAATTCAATCCATCTCTCTCTCTCTCTCTCTCTCTCTCTCTCTCTCTCTCTCTCTACAGCGTCCCTTGGACCCCTAATTTTAACCACTTTTAAAATATTAATAAATCATATTTTATTAAGTGATACCCAAATAGTTTCATTTTTTTATTTTAAACTACTGAGTGTCGTAGCCTATTGAAAACTAACCTACCTGGTAATCCTTTGGACGGGAGTTCGAGATCCAATCGAGCTCGATAGTTTCTTGTAGTGTATACAACCTCACCATCATTATGAGCTAAGGTTGCAGGCTTTTGGGGAAGACTATAGTTCTAGTTGTTGAGTCATTAGCAGCCATTGTCTGGTACTCCTTGGTCCTAGATTGATGAAGAGGTGTCTTGGGCGTTGATCATATGTATATATAATTATTCTGTAGTGCATTGCCATGTCCCTTGTCTCTGGCATTCATGATCGACCTTTAAACTGACAGTTATTTCCGTTTGGGGATTTCATTGGCATCCTGCAGGAATTCCTGTAATTGAGTCGTTTGTCCAATTAAAAAGTTTTATCTCACTTTTTTTTCTGGTCGTTATTATCGAATGTTGTATGGAGGTTTCGCTATTATTCTATATAACCAACCGTTTTAATTAGAAACTATTGAATTATAAGGAAAATATTCACTTTTGTAATATTGTTTTGATCGAAATTGAAAAAAGGGAAAACATGACACATGTCAGATCGCAATCATATATGAGAATGTGTCGTTAAAAAAGGCAGTTTCTAACTTTTGTAATAAATTAAAAAGTAGGCTTTAGTTGACAATTTGTGAGACGAAGATGGTATTTCCTTTCATAAAAGTACTATAGAAACTTTTTCTTATTAGTAATTATCTTCTTTGTTGGAAATATCAATAAACAGCTCTAATATCCTACCTTAGTTTTGTTGTACTGCAACGTACAGGTTATATGAATATTAAAAAAAAAAATGATATAGAAAATAAGTTCAATTATGCTTGTAATTGCTTTTAACTTCATGTACCGGTAAGAAATATCCTTGTATTTGTTTTTAAGTGAGAGTGTGAAACATTCTTGCCATTGCTTTTACCTTCAAGATGGTTGTGAAATAATCTTATAATTGATTTTACCTTCAAGTGTTGGTCCAAAGTATGCTTGCAGTTGCTTTCAAGTTTAAGTTTGGGTGGGGAACATGCTTGTAGTTACTTCTAACTTCAAGGTTGGATGAAAATTATGCTTGCAGTTGCTTTTAACTTTAAGTTTGGGTGGGGAATATGCTTGTAGATATTTTTGACTTCAAGGCTGGGTCCAAATTATGCTTGCAGTTGCTTTTAACTTTAAGGTTGGGTGCAAATTAAGCTTGCAGTTGCTTTTAACTTCAAGGTTGGGTGCAAGTTATGCTTGCAGTTGATTTTAGCTTTAAGGTTGGGTGCAATATATGCTTGCAGTTGCTTTTAACTTCAAGGTTGGGTGCAAATTATGCTTGCAGTTGATTCTAACTTCAAGGTTGGGTGCAAATTATGCTTGCAGTTGATTTTACCTTCAAGGTTGAGTGCAAATTATGCTTGCGGTTGATTTTAACTTCAAGGTTGGGTGCAAAGTATGCTTGCAGTTGCTTTTAACTTCAAAGTTAGATGCAAACTATGCTTGCAGTTGCATTTAACTTGAAGGTTGGGTGCAAATTATGCCTGCAGTTGATTTTAACTTCGAGGTTGGGTGCAAAATATGCTTCCAGTTGACTTTAACTTCAAGGCTGGGTGCAAAGTATGCTTGCAGTTGCTTTTAACTCCAAAGGTTGGGTGCAAATTATGCTTGCAGTTGCTTTCAACTTCAAGGTCGTGTGGAAATTATGCTTGCAGTTGCTTTTAATTTTAAGTTTTGGTGGGGGACATGCTTGTAGTTGCTCTTAACTTCAAGGCTGGGGGCATATTATGCTTGCAGTTGATTTTATCTTCAAGGTTGGGTGCAAATTATGCTTGCAGCTGCTTTTAACTTTAAGGTTGGGTGCAAATTATGCTTGCAGTTGATTTTAGCTTCAAGGTTTGGTGCAAATTATGTTTGCAGTTACTTTTAACTTCAAGGTTGGGTGCAAATTATGCTTGCAGTTGATTTTACCTTCAAGGTTGGGTGCAAATTATGCTTGCAGTTGATTTTAACTTGAAGGTTGGGTGCAAAGTATGCCTGCAGTTGCTTTTAACTTCAAAGTTAGATGCAAACTATGCTTGCAGTTACATTTAACTTAAAGGTTGGGTGCAAATTATGCCTGCAGTTGATTTTAACTTCGAGGTTGGGTGCAAAATATGCTTCCAGTTGACTTTAACTTCAAGGCTGGGAGCAAAGTATGCTTGCAGTTGCTTTTAACTCCAAAGGTTGGGTGCAAATTATGCTTGCAGTTGCTTTCAACTTCAAGGTCGTGTGGAAATTATGCTTGCAGTTGCTTTTAACTTTAAGTTTTGGTGGGGGACATGCTTGTAGTTGCTCTTAACTTCAAGGCTGGGGGCACATTATGCTTGCAGTTGATTTTAACTTCGAGGTTGGGTGCAAAATATGCTTTCAGTTGATTTTAACTTTAAGGTTGGGTGCAAAGTAATGCTTGCAGTTGCTTTTAACTCCAAGGTTGGGTGCAAATTATGCATGCAGTTGCTTTCAACTACAAGGTCGTGTGGAAATTATGCTTGCAGTTGCTTTTAACTTTAAGTTTTGGTGGGGGACATGCTTGTAGTTGCTCTTAACTTCAAGGTTGGGGGCACATTATGCTTGCAGTTGATTTTAACTTCAAGGTTGGGTGAAAATTATGCTTGCAGTTGCTTTTAACTTCAAGGTTGGGAGCAAATTATGCTTGCAGTTGCTTTTAACGTCAAGGTTGGGTGAAAAATATGCTTATCGTTGTTTTTAACTTCCAGTGTGGGTTCGAAATAAGCTTGTAATTGCGTTTAACTTCAATTTTGGTTGTGAATTGCAGAGGCAATGGACATTGGCATTGCCAAAGCAAGCAGGACAATTCCCTAGAAACTGACCACATATACATATGATCAACGCCCAAGCCCCCTCACCATCTAAGTTAGGACCAAGGAGAGCAAGGTAATGGCTGCTGATGACTCAGCAGATAAACCTGTAGGCTCCCCTAAGATTGGTGAGGTTGCAGACACTAAAGGAACTAACGAGTTTGAGCATGACTCGAACCCCGGTCTGGCGATCACCAAGCAGGGACGTTACCGATAACTATATAACTCTATGAAAAACCTCTGGGGCCTTCTTAATGGACAGAAAAAATAGTCTATTAGCAAGCTAGAAATATAGTTTATTAACAAGGCAAAAAATAGTCTATTATTGAATGCATCTATTTGAGAAATATATTAAGTGAGTTTGTCATAGAATTGAGAGCCTTAAATGACTAATAAAGGAAGGAGAAATAGATAAATTTATAAAATTAATAAAGTCGGTTTGATAAAAAAAAATAAAAACAGAAAGAGTTGAATGAGAAAAAGTGAGTTACAAGTTGAGAAAAGCTCATCGGAAGAAAGTTAAAAACAGAGAAAGTCATAAAGAAACTTAAAAGAAAAGTTTATGATAAGGGAAAAAAAACTATTTGAAATATGGTCATAAGACAAAAGATGTGACTATTTGTCGACATACAAGATGATGAACGATAAACTAATACTGTAAAAAAATAACCAAGTAAATTTGAGAAAAAAAATTTATAATAATATTGTGAACTGAAGAAAGGTTATGAATATATAAATCTAGGTTTGATAAAAATGTCGAAAATCTATTTTTTTTTTCCATTTCGGAAGAAAGTACTACAGTGTTGTGAACAGAATGAAAATTGTAAATATAAATCTAGGATGGATAAAAAAAAAAGTCTAAAATCTATAATGTTTGGTAACAATCTAGTAAATTTTCGAAAAAAGAATATGATAGTGCTGTGACAGAAACTAGTATTAAAATAAAAACAGATTTAGGATGGAGAAAAAAAGTTCTAAAATCTATATTTTTTTAGGCTGGAATCAGGGTCGCATCCCTCGTGATATCATTCCACTATTTTTCAAAATGATATTGTTAACGCAATCAATCAGTCTTATCCTACGACTGCGATAACTAAGTTTTTGCATGATGGGGAATCTATGGCACATCCAAACAAGGCATCAATGCCAGGGTTTATGAGAATTCAGCTCTTCAAGGGAAAGTTTCCGAGCAAATTCACCGCCTGATTAAGACTCTTTGTGGCCCTTGGGCTAAGGGCACGAAAAGGGCGTCCTATGGGTTAGAGTTCTCTTGCCTGACGGTACACTTAGGCACGCTATCCAATCTGTTTCCTTATTTCCATTCCTCATTGGGCTATTTTCCCTGTTGGATTCTATGATCCCAAATGCTCCAACAGGAGAAAAATAGCCAAGTAAGAAAAGGAAATAAGGAAATCAATAAACTGCAATAGAAGTAATGAATAATCAATATAATATATGCTTTTCAGTGGAGGCTCTGAAATCAGGGATGAATAATGAATAATTTCAGTTTTCTTTAATTATAAAGTTTAAGTAAAAGAAACAAGATTTTTACCGGTATACGAACACAAGATCAAATGATAAATTTAGTTTTCAAACATTTAACTTTCATATATTTACATTTGATTTTTTTTTTTTTATTGTCGACCATTAATATGAATTATCCTTCAAGAATTCAGACTAGATAGATAGTTATATATATGAATAGATAGATAGACAGATAATAGATAGACAAACGGATAGATAGATAGATAGATACTCTTACGGAATCATACATTAATTATGAAAATTATGTCAATTTTATGAAAGAAGTGGAAAAGAAAACTTGAGATTTTATCAGGATACGAGAAACCGTCCCCCCCCCCCTCTCTCTCTCTCTCTCTCTCTCTCTCTCTCTCTCTCTCTCTCTCTCGTTTAAGGCTGATTATCCATTATGGATTTTCGGGAATTCTTTTTCGTGATTCGCCAAAATATGAATTAATTATATTTATGAAATTCTATCTTAAAACTTACTGTATTTTTTTTTATTCCAACTTGAATTTATTATTATTATTATTATTATTATTATTATTATTATTATTATTATTATTATTATTATTATTATTATTATCTGTACATTTTCCTGCAATTGAAAATGAACAGAAAGTATTTTACTAAAATATTCATAATCTGGTTCAAGTGATTCAAATTCACCTGGACAAGTCCATCAAAAGTATGATATTAATATCAGCGTTTTAGAGCTGGTGAATTTTCTTCACTATTCATATTATAAAGATAATCGATTAAGATAAAGAAAACATATAAGACAAAGTCTGTTACTTTATCATTTGATTTTTAGATGATTCAACTCTCTCTCTCTCTCTCTCTCTCTCTCTCTCTCTCTCGTACACACATATTTCGTGATATTAATCTTTCTCATTGAGATCATATGCAGGATTCTCTCTCTCTCTCTCTCTCTCTCTCTCTCTCTCTCTCTCTCTCGTACACACATATTTCGTGATATTAATCTTTTTCTCATTGAGATCATGTGCAGGATTCTCTCTCTCTCTCTCTCTCTCTCTCTCTCTCTCTCTCTCTCTCATAGGTAGTAGGTTGGCCAGGGCACCAGCCATCCGTTGAGATACTACCACTAGAGAGGTATTGGATCCTTTGACTGGCCAGACAGTAATGCATTGGATCCCTCTCTCTGGTCACGGCTTATTTTTTCTTTGCCTACACTTACACAGAATAGTTTGGCCTATTCTTCACATATTCTCAGTCTTTCCTCATACACCTGACAACAATGAGATACTTAACACTTCTTCACCCAAGGGGTCAATTACTGTACTGCAATTTGTTCAGTGTACTTTCCTCTTGGTAAGGGTAGAAGAGACTCTTTAGCTGTGGTAAGCAGCTCTTCTAGGAGAAGGACACTCCAATATTAAACCACTGTTCTCTAGTCTTGGGTAGTGCCATAGCCTCTGTACCATGGTCTTCCACTGTCTTGGGTTGGAGTTCTCTTGCTTGAGGGTACACTCAGGCACACTATTCTATCTTATTTTTTTTCTTCCTCTTGTTTTTTTGGAATTGTGTTCTGGGCAGGCTTAATAGAAGGGCCATGGATGCCTGGTGGTTTATCAAGAGGTTGTCTTTTCTTTTTTCTGATTCTTTTTCTTCTCAAAACCATCCTTACTGTCCTCCCTTCAGTTGAAGTGGCTATCCTGGAGGGTATTTAGCCTTGCATGGTGTATCGGCTCCTCCATGTTGACCAGTTTTTCCGACTTTTTACTATAGTCTATTGGTATCATCAATCACTTTGTTTATAATTCTGTACGTATTATTTTTGTTATAATTCTTGTTAATCTAGTTTTTAAGTATGATGTCTCTTTTTTATTTCTATTAATTCTTATGCTGTGTGGAGACATTGAGCGAAATCCGGGACCAGTACGTCCTAGATTTCGTCAATGTCGTCTTCTGTATTGCAATATTCGTGGTCTTCATACAAATATCCAAGACCTTACAGTTGCGTCCAGACAGTATGATATTCTTTTGTGCTCAGAAACTTTGGTTTCTAATATGAGGCACTCATCTGAGCTCCTTATAACTGGTTTTAAGAAGCCAATAATGTTGAAACGTGATGCCATCCCTAGGGCCAGGGGAATGGCGGTGTATATTAGATCCGAGTACCCTGCTTCTCATAAGTCCTGCTATCAATGTGGATGTCATGAGATTCAGGTAATAAAAGTTTGTGGCAGGCATAACAACTTTTATTTATGTTCGATCTACCGGAATCCAGACATGGATGATTCTATCTTCGATTGTCTTCTTACCATTATGGCTAAGATACAAGAAGATGATAGAAAGGCGTCTTTTGTCTTTGTTGGTGATTTTAATGCTCACCATAGGGAGTGGTTAAGTTCGATCTCTCCTACCGGTCGCCACGGCTTAAGAGCTTTAGACTTTGCCTCTGAATCAGGCTGTGAGCAAATCATAAATGAAGCTACTCACAGGTCTGGTAATTGCTTG
The DNA here is from genome assembly GCF_036898095.1 of Palaemon carinicauda. Classification (NCBI taxonomy): domain Eukaryota; kingdom Metazoa; phylum Arthropoda; class Malacostraca; order Decapoda; family Palaemonidae; genus Palaemon; species Palaemon carinicauda. The sequence continues at coordinate 54,113,923 of NC_090756.1, forward strand.
GACCTCGTATACACTGACTCCCCTGGCGTTATAACTGGTAAGGTTGGTTCTCTAATCGGGACATCTGATCATGTCTTGATTTCATTATTAGTGAAGACCGAGCAGTCTGTCCCTGATATATCATATTCTTGTAAAATTTATATGAAATCCCGAGCAGACTGGAATGGGATTTTACATGATCTTTTGTGCTTGAATTGGTCACAATTATATAATAGTGTAGATCCTGTTGTCCCTTTGAATAAGAATCTAGTCAACATAATTGATAGGCGTATCCCTTCTCGTGTGCTAAGGTACCGAGTGAAGGACAAACCGTGGTTCAATGATGATTGTAGACGTGCTTTTTGGGAGAAGCAGGAGGCCTATCAACTTTGGAAGGGTAACAGATCAGATTTGACCTGGAACAACTATACTCAGCTTCGAGCTTTTGCTCAGAGAGTTTATGCCTCAACTGAAAAGGAGTACAACTTAACCATAAAAGAAACACTTTCTGGTACAACTCAGGAACATAAATGGTGGTCTACCCTTAAATCTGCACTCTTTGGTGTAGATGCAACAGTTCCTCCTTTACTTAAACCAGATGGCTCAGTCACTCACTGTCCAAAGGAAAAGGCAACCCTTTTGGCTGATGTTTTTGACAGTAAACAGAGTAATGAAAAAACTTGAACTTCCTCATTCTTGTTTTCCTGAGGCTAAACTAACTAGTTTAGCTTTTCGATCTCGTGAGATTAAAGCTCTGTTGATGAACCTTGATGCTTATGGAGGTGTAGACCCAAATGGTAGTTTTCCTTTGTTTTTTATAAAGACAGCAGATTTCTTAGCTCCAAAATTATCTGTTATTTTGCGCAAGTTAGCAAGAAGAGGAGCTTTTAGCACTAGTTGGAGAATTGGTAATGTTACTCCTCTATGTAAATGTGTATGTGGTAGCTCAAGTCCCACTGATTACCGCCCAATTTCCATAACTCCCATATTATCTAAAGTTTTTGAACGTCTTCTGGCAAAACGTCTTAATAGGTTTGCTGAAGGTAATCATCTACTCCCTAGTTTGCAATTTGGTTTTCGTAAAGGCCTTGGAGCATGTGATGCCCTTCTTACAATCTCCAATGCTGTACAGAAATCCCTTGATTGTGGTCGGGAAGTTCGTATGATTGGCCTTGATTTTAGTGCTGCCTTTGACCGTGTTAATCATGAGGCCCTTGTTTTCAAACTGAAACAGTTGGGAGTGGGTGGGTCGTTTCTTAGCATTATTATTGATTTTTTAAGTAATAGATCTCAAAGAGTTGTTGTTGATGGGCACCATAGTGATTATAGGAATGTGATATCCGGTGTTCCACAGGGTAGTGTTCTTGGCCCATTACTTTTTATACTATATACACATGACATGTGGTTTGGCCTAGAAAACAAGCTTGTTGCATATGCAGATGATGCTACTCGCTTTGCATCAATTCCATCCCCTGAATGTAGATCTAGGGTAGGTGAATCCCTTAATAGAGATTTAGCTAGAATTAGTGCATGGTGCAAATTATTGGGTATGAAGTTGAATCCTATCAAAACTCAAAGTATGATTGTAAGTAGGTCAAGGACGGTGGTTCCTCAACATCCGGATCTCAGTATTGATAATATTTCCTTAAATATGTATGACTCTTTCAAAATTTTAGGTGTAATTCTCGACAGTAAATTTACTTTTGAGAAACATATAAGGTCTGTGTCTTCTTCAATTTCACAAAAAATAGGCTTATTGAGAAAGTCTTTCAAGATTTTCGGTGATCAATCTATTCTGAAGAAGTGTTTTAATTCTTTCATTCTACCTTGTTTTGAGTATTGTTCTCCTGTCTGGTCTTCAGCCGCTGATTCTCATCTTAATTTGTTGGACAGAAACTTACGGTCTATTAAATTTCTTATTCTTGATCTAGATATTAATCTCTGGCACCGTCGTTCAATTAGTTCATTATGCATGTTGCATAAGATTTTTCACAACTCTGACCATCCTTTACATTCAGATCTCCCTGGACAATTCTATCCTGTTCGTAATACTAGGCAGGCAGTTATTTCTAATAGCCCGGCCTTCTCCATCACGAGACTCAATACTACGTAGTACTCTAGAAGTTTTATTCCAGCTGTGACCAAGCTGTGGAATGATCTTCCTAATCGGGTGGTTGAATCAGTAGAACTTCAAAAGTTCAAAGTTGGAGCGAAATGCTTTTTTGTTGACGAGGCGGACATGAGTCTTTTTATAGTTTATTTATGACATATTTGTTTTTGATGTTGTTGATAGTTTATTATATGACATGTCTGTTTTCACGTTGTTTCTTATTTTAGAATGATTTATTGTTAATTTGTTCTCTTCATTTATTTATTTCCTTATTTCCTTTCCTCACTAGGCTATTTTTCCCTGTTGGAGCCCCGGGGCTTATAGCAACTTGCTTTTCCAACTAGGGTTGTAGCTTGGATAGTAATAATAATAGTAATAATAATAGAGATTGCTTGATATTAATCTTTTTCTCATTGAGATCATTTGAATCTCTCTCTCTCTCTCTCTCTCTCTCTCTCTCTCTCTCTCTCACACAAATATAGTGTGTGATATTAATCTTTTTCTCTTTAAGATGATATGTAGGATTCTCTCTCTCTCTCTCTCTCTCTCTCTCTCTCTCTCTCTCTCTCTCAGAGATTGTGTTATATTTATCTTTCTATTTGAGATCATATGAAGGATTCTCTCTCTCTCTCTCTCTCTCTCTCTCTCTCTCTCTCTCTCTCTCTCTCTCTCAAATACAGTGTGTGATATTAATCTGTTTCTCTTCCAGATCATATGAAGGATTCTCTCTCTCTCTCTCTCTCTCTCTCTCTCTCTCTCTCTCTCTCTCTCAAATACAGTGTGTGATATTAATCTTTTCTCTTTAAGATCATATGAAGGATTCTCTCTCTCTCTCTCTCTCTCTCTCTCTCTCTCTCTCTCTCAGTCTCTCTCTCTTCTCTCTCTCTCTTTACAGATGATATTTATCTTACTATTTGAGATCATATGAACGATTCTCTCTCTCTCTCTCTCTCTCTCTCTCTCTCTCTCTCTCTCTCTTAGTTTTCTTTTTCTCCTGATTTGCAAAAATTCTTTATACGGATCTGGACCCATTTTAGAACCAAACAATTTGATGAAAAAAACAAAAGGCAGATTTAATATATAACTGAAAATCTCTTCTTTTATCTATTACAAAATCCGCTCAACCATCTTCTATTTCTCCAGAAAGCAAAGAAAAAATATACATATAAATAGTAAAAAGTAATCGAAAAAAAACGATCCAAATCCTCCTTTATTACTTTCTCTTTACTTTCCATGTTTTCTTCTCTTCTCTCTTCGACTCTTATCTAATCCAGATCTGGCAAAGAAGAAGATAATAGTGGAAAGGTCTTTACTATTTTAATCCTTTGCTCCCTGGGAAAGTAAATGGAAAATTTATTCGAATTTGAAATAAAAAAAAATACTAATTATTTCCGTCCTATGCAAGAAGTGTAATTGATTTTATCCATTTTGCATGTCTGTGTGTGTGTGTGAGAGAGAGAGAGAGAGAGAGAGAGAGAGAGAGAGAGAGAGAGAGAGAGAGAGAGGTAGGGTGGAGGGGTGGGGTTGGGACACTACGAAAAGCCAACAAAGTGAGTATTTTGATTGATCCGATAGCAATATGAAGTCTACCATCTCCAGTGATAGAGATGGTAAAGTACAGAAGAATATTCTTTATTTTGTAATAACAATATATGTATGATTAGAAGTGATTACACATTAATTAACACCTCACAAAGTTAAAAAGGCCTTCGTACACTATTTGGAAAATCAACTCACTTTTGTGAATTTGCGTTTTTTTAAAATTTGTAAATGTCTTAATCTTGGAGTTTGACTCTTGTTAAAATTCACTATGACCCATAACCTCTGTACCAAGGTCTTCCACTGTCTTGGATTAGAGTTCTCTTGCTTGAGGGTACACTTGAGGACATTACTATATCAGTTTCATTTTTGTTTTTCTCCCTGTGCTTTTTTCCCTGTTGGAGCTTATAGTATCCTACTTTTCCTATACTAGGATTGTAGATCAGCTAATAATAATAATAATAATAATAATAATAATAATAATAATAATAATAATAATAATAATAATAATAATGATAATAATAATAATAATAATAATAATAATAATAATAATAATAATAATAATAATAATAATAATAATTATAAAACTAATTTAAGGAAATTAGGGAAAGTGAAATAGTATTACTTAATATTGAAGAACAAAACTATATTAATGAATTAAAAAAAATGGAAGGAAATTTTGAATGTAATTTTTCAGACAAAGTTCTCACCAATGATAAATGATATCTTTAAATAATCATTTATTGTTTTATGATAAATAGATATATTTCCATAAAATACCATTCAATGTAACTAACCTTTGTTGCGTTAAAATCTACCAACGTGTGTGATTTAGCTTTGAAAATGGAAATGCAAATGTGGCTGAATTTATGACATTTTAATGATTTAAAAAAATATTAATCATTCATAGAAAAAGGTTCCTTTTTTCGATAGAATATATACCATAGAGTATGTAATGATACTAACAAATCTATATATTATGTTTGATATATATATATATATATATATATAGATATATATATATATATATATTATGTATATATATATATATAATATATGTATATATATATATATATATATATAAACTATATATATATATATATATATATGTGTGTGTGTGTGTGTGTGTATATATATATATATACATATATATATATATATATATATATATATTAAACACAATACGTAGGTTTGATGGTATTATTATATACTGTATGGTATATATCGTGATGAGACACAACACTTTCTCATAAATGATTAATAAATATTATTTTGAATCCATAAAATGCCAGACTCCCTCGTTCTAGCCTGGAGGGAGAGGGGCCTTAGGCGCTGATCATATGTATATATTGTCATTAAACATTATCGAGAAAGTAATAAGATATTATGGGGAAATTTTTCATTATGTCTTTAAATAATCTTCATGTGGCCTTAAGGACAACGTAGGCTTACCGGTGATGTAAGAGTCATTATACATATTCTATTTTCTTTGATTAATTATCAGAGGAGAGAGAGACAGTTTTACCTATAAGTAGAGGATCCTACTCAAGTATAAAACCGCTCATTGACTAAGTAACATTAACATATCGTTGGTGTGTATGATAGTAAACTAATGATTATTATCATTATTATAATTATTATCATTACTATTAACTATGCTACAACAATAGTTGGAAAAGCAGGACGCTATAATCCCAATGCCTCCTAAAGAGAAAAATAGCCCAGTGAGAAAAGGAAATAAGGAAACAAACAGAATAGCGTGCATTATTGTACCCTCAAGAAGGAGATCTCTAACCCAAGACTAAATAAACCAAGATCAGGAAAAAACTATATAAATTTTAAACTCCATAAAAACAAAAGAAAGGAAAAGGGAGTTTACATTACAGTTACCAAAAGTCTTGAAGCCTTCCTTCGGAAAGTACGAGTATTAGCGGAAAGCAGCGCTTCAAAAAGACTTAACATTAGTCCTTTCGAAACAAAGTCTTACATAAAGTTTTTAGAGAGAGAGAGAGAGAGAGAGAGAGAGAGAGAGAGAGAGAGAGGGGGGGGAGAATATAATAAAAATAGATTTTTATAGAGGCTATTGTCCTTCAAGAATAGATGGATGAGCAGTAGGTAGCCTTTATATAGAGACCGATCTTTTGATAGATAGACAGATATCCAGAGGGGTCGATTTCTAGGTAGACAGACAGATGTCTAGGTCGATAGATAGAAAGATATCTCAGTAGATAGATAGACAGATATCTCGATGGATAGATGGAAAGATTTTTAAGTAGATAGATGGTGGATATCTCAATAGATACATAGACAGATATATAGGTAGATAGATAATTAGGTAGATAAACAGATGTTTAAGTAAATTGACAGATATATAGGTAGATAGATAGACATATATCTAGGTATATAACCATATTTAGGTAGATAGACGGATATCTTGGTAGATAGATAGATAGACAAACAGATATTTAGGTAGACAGATAGATATCTAGGTAAATACATAGATATCTATGTAGATAGATAAACAGATATTTACGTATATAGATAAAAAGATATCTAGGTATATATATATATATATATATATATGGAGAGATATCTAAGTAGAGATATAGACAAGTATATAGGTATATATATATATATATATATATATATATGATAAATTTTGCACATTTAGACGTGTTTTTCATATTCAAATAAGCCATATATATTTTTGATACATTAATGTCTGGATTCTCTTAACGACCTCGGGATCAGAGCCCCAGGCGAAATCACACAAAGACAAGAGCTTGTGTCCGGCCGGGAATCGAACCCAGGTCGGCAAGCTTGTATAGACAGTGACTAAATTTTCGTAGCCAAGTGGTTTAGTCACTGTCTATACAAGCTTGTCGACCAGTGTTCGATTCCCGGCCGGACACAAGCTCTTATCTTTGTGTGATTTTGCCTGGGACTCTGATCCCGAGGTCGTTAAGAGAATCCAGACATTAATGTATCAAAAATATATATGGCTTATTTGAATATATATATATATATATATATATATATATATAAGTAGTAAACAGATATTTAGGCAGATAGATAGACATATCTGGGCAGATAGATAATCGCGTAAGTAGATAGATAGAAAGATATCTTGGTAGATAGATAGATAAACAGATATTTTGGTAGACAAAGATATCTAGGTAAATCGGTAGATACATACGTAGATAAATAAACAGATAATTACGTAGATAGATTAATAGATATCTTGGTAAATAGATATACTATCTCTATCTTACTAATAATAACATTCCAAGGCCTATTATTCAAGTCACTGCCTTAGAGGAAAAGAATGAAAAAAGAATTTAATCATCTGACCAGAAAACCCATTCGAATGTCATCATCCGGTTCAGATAAATCTTCCAGAAGTGATTCCAGAGCAAGAGGATTGTTGCAATGGAGAGGAAATGCTTTCAGCTGTTTTATTCCAGTCAGAATCGCGAGGATTAGCAGTCTCTCTCTCTCTCTCTCTCTCTCTCTCTCTCTCTCTCTCTCTCTCTCTCTCTCCATTTAAGTTGGAATAATTTTATTCAATCTCAGTTGTCCCAGAATAGAGTAGAGCTATGGTACATATGATGAGCCCTCAAGCCCCCTCTCCCTCAATCTTGGAACAGGGAAGTCCAGGCAATGTCTAATGATGACTCAGAACGTAGACCTATAAAGTCCCTCAAACTCCAGCCCCTAGCTCACAGGGATGGTAAAGTTGCAATTAAAAGTATCGATCTTGAGTTGGACTTGAACTCTCTTCCAGCAGATAGTGGGGCAGGGAAGTTTCAAATAGGCTACTTCCGGACACAGCAAAGCCAGGAACTTAACTTTCAGTTCATGATAATCCAGAGACTGATAAGGAAAGAAAGACCAATTCCTTGCGCTAGGCAAAGCCTTCTTATATTAGGTTAAGTTGGATCAGATTAAGATGGCGGAATTTTAGGAGACATATTTTGTCTTTTTTCAGAGAATTGATTCTGATTGAGACATTTTTCATCTCATGATTGGTTTTCCTTTTTTAGGTGTCACTTTAAATATTAATGGGTACTTCGGAAATCAGTTATTTATTTTTATATGGCTGCTTAAAAATGCGTTATTGTGTTTTATTTGTGGATCGGTTATTACAATATTTACGTTGCTTTTGCAAATGTTTGAACAAAAAAAATAAAACCAAATTCCGAAATACTATTATATGCCACTACACCTTTTATTATGTACTGTATATTTTCCAATTTCCGAATAACATTTTCGGATTTTCCGAGTCTAAAAAATCCTAGTCCTCCGTCTATTTTCCTTTCTATTTTTGGAAGCATGAAAGAAAATTTGGTAAACTGTGGTTGTACACTGCCCTGCTTCAACGAAAAATAATTTTGAGTAGCTTTTTATAAAACACCCACTGACGATTTTAGAAAATAGTTTTTATTTGAAAATTTTACATTTTTGTGTTTGCAAAAATTACAGTTATTATTATTATTATTATTATTATTATTATTATTATTATTATTATTATTATTATTATTATTATTATTATTATTATTATTAGCTGAGCTACAACCTTAGTTGGGAAACCAGACTGCTCTATTGCCAAGGGCTCCAACAGGAAAAAAGCGCTTTGAGAAAATAAGAAAATATATAAACTGCCAGAGAAGTAGTGTACAATTAAAATAAAATACTTTAGGAACACTAACAACATTCAAATAAATCCTTCATATATAAAATATAAAGCAAAAACAAACAAGCGGAATAGTAATAAGAAAGTATAGTGTACCCGACTGTACCCTGAAGCAAGAGAACTCTGTCCCAAGAAACTTACTAAATGGCGAAGATGGACTTGCAGCACTCTGAGTGTGTGTGGATGGAGAAAGTATAGGGGAATGGTCTCTATGGCACAGGAATATTATTGACAAAAGGGGACAAAAGTAATCAAATAAAGTAATGCAAGTCTTTGGACTTTTTCATTCCCAAAATGACGTCGGAAAAAGAGGAGAGAATTGTGTTATTGTTGGAAAATGGAAGACAGAAGTTATTGATTGTTGATGGTAAAATGTTTCTCTTTGTTTATCTGAACACAAAAGATTTCTTAAAACCTTTTTATGAATGCAATACCTTTCTTCATTTTCACTTTCCTTTATACTTCTATGAAGAGTAATTCTTTTTTTAAATCAAATCTTGAAGATTTTCAGTTCTTTTTGTTTTGATTTCACATCACTCCTGTAAATTATCCTCGGTAATCGATATATATATATATATATATATATATATATATAAATATATATATATATATATATATATATATATATAAAATAGTTTGCTTTTCAATCAGTAATAGATTAAAATCATTTTGATACTGGAAATAAAACATCAACAAAAACAACATTATTATTATTATTATTATTATTATTATTATTATTATTATTATTATTATTATTATTATTATTATTATTATTATTACCTAGGCTACAATTCTAGTTGATGAGTAGGATGGTACAAGCCCATGGACTCCAACAGAAAAAAAAACCCAGTGAGGAATGGAATTAAGGGAATAAGTAAACTACAAGAGAAGTCTATCTATCTATCTAGGCTCCATGTCCTTGACGTAGGCTGTCAATTCCCACCTCCTGGTCCTGTCTGTAGCCGTCTGTATAAATTGTCCAGCTGTCACAGTCTCATTACATCCTCAAGTAAGCTGTCCAAAAACTTTTCCCTTATCCGGCCTTTTGCTCTTCTCCGTTTTATCTTCTTATTATTAGCTAATTTACAATCCTAATTAGAAAAAGTGGGATACTATAAGCCCATGGACTCCAGCAGGGAAAAATAGCCCTATGAGAAAAAGTTTTAAGCAAATGGATAAAGTAAGAGAAGTAATGAATAAATAATATAAAATCCCCTAAGAACAGTAACGGCACTGAAATAGGTCTTTCATATATAAACTATAGAGACAGACTTACGTCAGCCTTTTCAACATAAAAACATTCGCAGAAAGTTATATATATATATATATATATATATATATATGTACTGTGTATATATTGGGACTTGGCATTTGATTAATGATAAATTTTTGCACATTTAAACGTGTTTTTCATATTTTAAATAAGCCATATATATCAATACATTAAAGTCTGGATTCTCTTAACGACCTCAGGATCAGAGCCCCAGGCGAAATCACTCAAAGACTACAGTCGAGACACTTGTCTGAGATTGCATTTAGTAACCAACTAAGGTACAGTAGTACAGTTGGCTTCATTAATTCCGGTACACTTCACGGGGAAGCTAAGGAGACGTCTGGCAGCTGTACTTTGTGGCAGGTAACGATGTTGGCAACACTGAGCTTGTAAGCACGGGATCAAATTTGTTTTATTATTAATTTACGAAGTACTGTTTTTAAAAATATAACTATTTGCTTAACAATACTTTTGAAAATTAGCAAGAATACTTTGATCACTTGTCTAAAAGATTAACGACTTTGTTGGCTTACGAGGATTGTATTGGTCTGCAAGCAGTAAATTTCCCCCTGTAAGCGTATTTTTTTTTTTTTTTTTTTGTAACTTTTGACAAGACTATAGTTGCCGCAGAGATTCCGGGTGAAATAAGCCACAACCCCTTATGACGGAATAGCCAATCATGTTATGTACCGGGTTAACAGAGATAACAACACATCCCCTTAAAGTACAGTTTTAAATTTGTAACGGGGTGTGTTGTGACCGCTGCTATCGGGAGATACATAGTGATTGGTTATGGCGTAATCAGGGGGTGTGGCCTATTTCGCCCGGAATACTTGTGGTGATTATAGAACGTGATGTGCCGGAATTCGTCACAGAGTACTCATACGCCACCCGTTAGTTTCCATGGGCATTCTGCAAGTAATTTGTTTTGCATTATCTGGCACTTTGAGCCCCCTCTAGCCCAGATCCTTCTTATTCGACTCTCTGAGGAGCATTCTTAGAAGAAGCATGAGCCTTTGGAATTTATTTTTTGTACAGTTGTGACCCCATGAAATTAGTGATGGCTATTGTTCTTCATAAATGCATTATATGCAACTTTGTGAAGGTAACATTATCATGACAATGACGCATAAGATGATTAAGAAAGAAGTTGAAGATCACTGGAGGAGTGAAGAAAGATTTTTTTAATAGAAATGTCAGGAAATGTAAAATGATTGCAAGAAATTTAGAGAGAAAATGAGATGATAGCTGTGCTCTATATTGTGACATTAAACATAAGAGAGAGAGAGAGAGAGAGAGAGAGAGAGAGAGAGAGAGAGAGAAAGCATTTATCTCGGTTTCCATGAGAGAATGAAAAATACAAGTGACACTGACGTGGAATGAGACAACCAGACGCCATTTCTCACTGTTGCAACAATCCTGTTGCATCAGAGCAATCTCTCTCTCTCTCTCTCTCTCTCTCTCTCTCTCTCTCTCTCTCTCTCTCTCTCTGAAAAAACTAGTGAATATTGCAGTTTACAGACCCCCAAATACTAAGGAGTTTGACATAATAATAGAAAAAAAATAGATGATATATGTATAAAACCATAAGACTGGAATATACTCCTATCCGAAGATTTTAACTTTCCTTTATTGGATTGGAAAGAACGGATAGAAGAAAGTGGTTGTATATATACATATAAAAAAGAGAGTAATAGTAGCGCAGAACATAAGAGGCAATTTGAAAAGATTCAAGATATGCTATTATAACATAATATGCAAAAATTAAACCACATTGCAACAAGAAAGGGAAATATCCTGGATTTAGTATTGGTGAATGAGGTGAATTATATTAAAGAAATAGTAGTGTATAACACGGGATTTATGACCACAATGTCATAGAATTAATAGTCCATTCCATAGCAAGTGATCGCAGAGATAATCAGAGAATAAAACGTTGGGAAGGGATACGGAAAATATAATTTTTATAGTAAGAATATAAAAGGATCAGAAATAACTGTATTCGTAAGTGATAATATACAGGTAAATACGGACATACTGTACAAAATACTGGAGAAAATTGTTGAAAAATATGTACCAAAAAAAAATAAATAATAAATAAACAACAGACATGCATACCAAGAGACAGAAGGATCTTATTTCCGAAAATTAGAAAGTGGAAGAAAAATCTTGCAAAAGAAAATATGTATAGAAAGTGGTGGAAATAAAACGTTGGCCTCGGACTTATCCAAGGACTTTTAATGGCCTTGGACTTACCCAAGTGTTCGGGATGAATAGAAGACCCGCAATCTTTCCTGACCCCGGAAGGAGAGAGAGAGAGAGAGAGAGAGAGAGAGAGAGAGAGGTCAGCTTCCAAATCTATAGTTGCTCTCTCTCTCCCCCCCCCTCTCTCTCTCTCTCTCTCTCTCTCTCTCTCTCTCTCTCTCTCTCTCTCTCTGAAAAAGAGAGCCAAGCCCAACGTGTGTGCTTCCCAGACATTGGTTTAGGGGACACATCTCTGTCATTACTTCGTCTCTTGATTTAAAAATTTACCGAACACAATAAGTCAATAAACAGACTAAACGGAAATTTTATTCTATATATATATATATATATATATAATATATATATATATAAATATATATATATATATATATATATATATATATACCTTTTTTGTGTTATCAGTTAATGCTTCTCGATGATAATAATAATAATAATAATAATAATAATAATAATAATAATAATAATAATAATAATAATAATAGCTATCATTTCATATATTAGATTTGGTCATACTAAAGCCATATTATACAGCAAAGTCGATTAGAAAATTCATTAATTGTATGGGACATTTATGATATTCACTAACAGTTTAGAATTAACGTCTCCTTAATATCTTCTTCGTTCTAAGGTTCGAATATTTGGCCGGACAGAAGTAGGCTATTTATTATTAAGTTAATTATCTTACTCAAAAAAGAATTTAGTAAATAAAGAAATAAATAAACTATTAAAAGACATATAATTAGAATTAAATATTCAAATAACAGCAACAACATTCAAATAGATCTATTATATATAAACAATAACAAACTTCAAAAATCAAAAGAAAGGATATAACATAGAGTAGTGCGCCCGAGTGCACCCTCAAGCAAGAGAACTCCATACTAAGATAGAGGGAGACCATGGTACAGAGGCTATGACACTACCCATGACTAAAGAACAATGTTTTGATTTTGGAGAGCCCTTCTCCTAGAAGAGCTGCTTATCATAGCTAAAGAGTCTCTTTATATTCCAGTGAGATTTGGTTACTTGATTAAATGTCTGTCAGAAG
>NC_090756.1:54127329-54142329 GCF_036898095.1 Palaemon carinicauda
AGGTCAATAATGATAATAATAATAATAATAATAATAATAATAATAATAATAATAATAATAATAATAATAATAATAATAATAATAATAATAATAATAATAATAATAATAATCTCCCCTATATAATATAGACACACACACGCACGCATATATATATATATATATGTGTGTGTGTGTGTGTATATATATATATATATATATAATATATATATATATATATATATATGTGTGTGTGTGTGTGTGTGTGTGTGTACTTTTTTTTGCAAAAGAAAATATTTACTTTTTCCCAAAATGATTTTTTTTGTCAAAATTAAAATGAATATATTTTGCAGAATAATTTATTTGCAAAATATGAAATTAAAGATATCTTTATATTGCAAAAGGAACCAAATATTTTTTTCAGTAATATGAGAATATTTTTTTTTCCAAAAGAAATTAGGTAAGTTTTTTTGCAAGATACAAAATATTTTTTTTTTTTTTGGCAAAAAAATAAAATGAAAACATCTTTTTCCTTTTTTGGTAAAATATGAAAACCAAAATATCCTATTTTTGAACCAGTTAACAATATTTTTTTTTCTTCCTTTTTTTCTTTTTTATTTTTGCACAAGATGAGAATTGAAGAGCATATTTCTGCACACATCAAAGAACCGTGACTTTCAAAAACCGCAAATTCCAATAAACCTCAGGAGAAAAATTCGCAATCTTAAGAAAAGTAAAGTTTTAGCAAAACGTTATTTGATGAACTTCAAAGAGATTAAGAAAGCTGATCCTGACTTCAAGCGATAAGTAATTCTTATTTTCTGGTTTTCAAGCTTATCTTCAATTGTAATATACTATGTATATATATATATATATATATATATATATATAACTTCCTGCAAATGTTTTCATGTTTAACGGGCTGACAAAAGTCTCCCTTTATAGTTAATATAAGGAAGATCTATTTCAATGCCGTTACTGTTGTTGAAATATTTTAAATTATTTGCTCATTACTTCCCTTGTAGTTATCTATTTGCTTAGGCCCATATCCCTTTCTTGCTGGTCTATTTTTCCCCGTTGGAGCGCTTGGGCTTATAGTATTCTACTTTTCCTATTAGGGTTGTAGCTCAGCTAACAACAATATGATAGAGGAGAGAAGAGCAAGAGGCCGTCAAAGGAAAACGTTTTTGGAAAGCTTACTCCGGAGGATGTCAATGAGGAAGGAACAGCTGGACAATTTAGACAGACAGCTGCAGACAGGACCAGGTGGAGGCAATTGACAGCCCACGTCGAAGACATGGCTCATAGATAGATAGATAGATAGATAGATAGATAGATAGATAGATAGAGATAGATAGATAGTTTTCTATTGTAGTTTATTCATTTCCTTGTTTCCATTCCAAACAGGGTTCTTTTTTTTTCCTTGTTGGAGTCCTTGGGCTTACAGCATCCTGCTTTATCAAGTAGAGTTATAGCTTAGCTAATAATAATAATAATAATAATAATAATAATAATAATAATAATAATAATAATAATAATAATAATAATAATAATAATAATAATAATAATAATTTTGTTGTTTTCGTTGATGTTTTATTTACCGAATCAAAATTATAGTCTATAACCGTTTCTCTTTCCTATAGTCTAAATTTTATTTGAGTAATCAAATCCTATATATTTTCATAACGTAAAATAAAATTCTAATTATTTACAAATTTCAATAAATAAAGAAAAAAAGGCCAACCCTAGTTGGAAAAGCAGAATACTATAAGCCCAGGGAAATAAAAATAAGGAAATAGATAAACTGCAAGAGAAGTAATGAACAGTCAAATTAAAATATTTTAAGAACAGTATCAACATTAAAATAGATCTTTCATATATAATCTATAAAATATTACCAGAAATTCAATATTATCTTTTCATCGTATATAGTAAATGTGTTAAAAGCAGAATAATGACTATATTACGTATTTGACCAAAAGAATAAAAAATACATCAACACTATTAATCTATTTTGTAATACATCTGTCTCCCTCCGACGACAGGTAATGCATTAAGAGATAAAAAGGAGACATTTCTTTAGATATAAAATAGACAAATTACCTTGCCAGGGATAAAATATATCTAACATCGTTTGTCCAATTGTGTATGCAGACAGTTCTTAATAAGAAGAATAAATAAGTGTTGAAAAGATTCATGTATCACCATGATCAGGGCCACCTATACTAGGTGAGTTTGCTGTCAGCGATCAGACGAAAATCTCTCACCATTACCAATTCGCAGTTGGCCAGCGTGAGTATAAAAACTGGTCAAAACCAAGAAATCATGAAGGGCATGTTTACATGTTTAAAGGCCTCTCGCAAGGCAGGGACGTTACCAAAGGGCTACAACGACCCTTTGTACTGCGGTGGACTATAAACGGCTGCATATGTTCTTGTTGTTGTTGATATAAAAGTACCAGAAATTTGTTATATTTAACATTCAATCATGTATACAATTGCCATCACTGGGTTGAAGGTACTCTTCCAGATTTAGCTTTCTTTAGGGGACATACTCCACCATGAATGAACCTTCCAGTCCAAGTAATATCTCCCAAAAGTTTCCTTCTATAAATATTAAGGAAGAACTAAAGCGATGATATTTCTAACATGACTTACTCTGTACTATTCGGCCTGCTCGCTTAAAGTTTCAAACTCTCCATGGAGTTTTCATATATATATATATATATATATATATAGATAGATAGATAGATAGATAGATAGATAGATAGATATATATATATATATATATATACATAACGATTACCGAAAATAATTCACAAGAATATAAGTGATAAAAATGAAAACAAAAAGAACTGAAAATCTGAAAGATCAGCATTAAAATAAAAGAATGTATTGTATTCGCGAAAAAGTGACAAGAAATCATTTGTGCTCAGATAAACTGAGAGAAACATTTGACCATCAACAATCATTAACATCTTTTGTTTTCCATTTTCCAACAATAACGCAATTATTTTCTCGTTTACTGACTTCATTTTGCGAATGAAAAAGTCCAAAGACTGACATTACTTTCTCTGATTACTTTCGTCCCCTTTCGTCATTAATATTTCTGTGCCATAGACACCATTCTCCTATACTTTCTCCATCCACACAAACTCAGAGTGTTACTGCTCCATCTTCTCCATTTAGTAAGTTTCGAAATTATTTCACGATGGGCTTTTTAATATAAAATCTTTATTATTTCTATTTCATTTATCGAATTGGTTTGAATGACTTACAAACTTTGTTTACTCTTTTGATCATCTCCAACATTCGATTTCTTAAACTAGAGGTGGGAGACCAACTTAAATAGATCTAAGACTCATTTTGACACTTTTTGTAAAGCTAGAGTTTTTGGGTCCTTTGACTGGTCAAAAAGTACTACACTGGATCTCTCACTGTGATTAGGGCTCAATTTTAGTTTGCCTACACATCGACTGAATAGTCTGGCCTATTCTTTCCACATGCTCCTGTCTCCTCATACACCTGACAACATTGAGATTACTAAACAATTCTTTGCTCAAGGAGTTAACAACTGCTATTTTCCTCTTGGTAATGGTAGAAGAGACTCTTTAGCTATTGTAAGTAACTCTTTTAGGAGGACACACACAAAAATCAAACCATTGTTCTCTAGTCTTGGGTAGTGACATAGCCTCCGTACTATGGACTCCCACTGTCTTGGAGTAGAGTTCTCTTGCTTCAGGGTACAGTCGGGTACACTATACTATCTTATTACTCTTCCGCTTGTTTGTTTTTGCTTTATATTTTATATATGAAGGATTTATTTGAATGTTTTTAGTGTTCCTAAAGTAATGTATTTTAATTGTACACTACTGTTGGAGCCCTTGGCAATAGAGCAGTCTGGTTTTCCAACTAAGGTTGTAACTCAGCTGATAATAATAATAATAATAATAATAATAATAATAATAATAATAATAATAATAATAATAATAATAACAATAATGATAATATAATAATAATAATAAAAGTAATTTCTGCAAATGCAAAAAAGTATAATTTTAGATAAAAAACTATTTTCTAAAATTGGCAGTGGGTGTTTTGTAAAAAGCGACTCGAAATGATTTTTCGTTGAAGCTTGGTAATGTCCGGCCACAGTTTACCATATGTTCTTCCATGCTTCCAAAAATAGAAAGGAAAATGGACGAAAGACTAGGATTTTTTAGTCTCTGAAAAATTCCAAAATGTAATTCGGAAATAGGAAAATATATAGTACATGATAAAAGGTGTAGTGGCATGTAGTAGTAATTCCAAATTTGGTTTTATTTTTTTGTTCAAACATTTGCAAAAGGAACGTAAAGATTGTAATAACAGATCCACAAATAAAACACAACAAGGCATTTTTTTCAAGCAGCCATATAAAGATAAAGAACTGGTTTTCGAAGAAGCCATGAATATTTAAAGTAACTTCCAAAACAGGAAAACTAATCATAAGATGAAAAATGTCTCAATCAGAATCAATTCTCTGAAGAAAAGACGAAATATATCTCCTGAAACTCTGCCATTTTAATCTGAACCAACTTAACCTAACATAGGAAGCCTTTGCCTAGCCTAGAAAATTGGTAATTCCTTCCGTATCAGTCTATGGACTTAATAAACAAGTATCATGACCCAAAAGTTAAGTTCGCTGGCTTTGCTGAGTCAGTAGGTAGTCTATTGGAAACTTTCCTGCCCCGCTATCTGCTGGAAGGGAGTTCAAGCCCATCTCGAGCTCGATAGTGTTAATTGCAACCTTACCGTCCTTGTGATCTAGGGACGGGGGTTTGGGGGAGCTTATTGGTCTAAGTGCTGAGTCGTCAGCAGCCATTGTCTTGCATTCCCTGGTTCTAGCTTGTTGGAGAGGGTGCTTGGGTGCTGATCATATGTACGATAGCCCTACTGTATTCTGGGACAGCAAATATTGAATGAAAATATTCCAACTTAAGTGGAGAGAGAGAGAGAGAGAGAGAGAGAGAGAGAGAGAGAGAGAGAGAGAGAATCCTCGTGATACTAACTGGAAACCAGACAGCTGAAAGCATTTCCTGTCTATTGCAACAATTCTGTTGGTCTAGAATCGACTCTGGAAGATTTATCTCAACCGGATGATGACATTCGAAAGGGGTTTCTGAACAGATGATTAAATTCTTCTTTTCTTTCTCTCTTCTTTAAGGCAGTAACTCAAGTAACAGGCCTTGGGATGTTATAATTAGTAAGATAGAGATAGCATATCTATCTGTTGATCTTTCTATCTATTTACCTAGATATCTGTTTATCTATCTACGTAAATATCTGTTTATTTGTCTACGTAGGTATCTATCGATTTACCTAGATATCTATGTCTACCAAAATATCGGTTTATCTATCTATCTACCAAGATATTTGTCAATATATCTACCTAGATACGGTTATCTATCTGCCCAGATATATGTCTATCTATCCACCTAAATACCTGTTTACTACTTATATATATATATATATATATATGTGTGTGTGTGTGTGTATATATATATATATATATATATATATACCTAGATATATATATACATTATCTACAAACCTAGATATTTGTCTACTTCTCTACTTAGATATCTGTCCATATATTTACCTATATATCTGTTTATCTGTCTACGTAAATATAAATTTATCTATCTACAGAGATATCTATGTATTTACCTAGATATCTCTCTGTCTACCCAAATGTCTGTTTATCTATCTATCTACCAAGACATCTGTCTATCTACCTACATATGGTTATCTACCTAGATATATGTCTATCTATCTTCCTTAATAGTTGTCAATCTATCTAAACATCTGTTTATATACCTATATACCTATATATCTGTCTATCTATCTATTGAGATATCCATCATCTATCTATCTAAAAATCTTTCCATCTATTTATCGAGATATCTGTCGATCTATCTACTGAGATATCTTTCTATCTATCGACCTAGACATCTGTCTATCTGTCTATCTATCTGCTTAAAAATCTACCTTTTTGGATATCTGTCTATCTATCAATCAATACGTCAGTCTATCTGTCAAACGATCGGGCTCTATATATAGGCCACCTACTGCTCATCGATCTATTCAAGAAGGATAATAAACTCTATAAAAATATATTCTCTCTCTCTCTCTCTCTCTCTCTCTCTCTCTCTCTCTCTCTCTAAAAAAAAAACTTTATGCAATATTTTCTTTCGAAAAGACTAATGTTAAGTCTTTTTGAAGCGCTGCTTTCCGTTAATACTTTCCAAAGTAAGTTTTCAAGACTCCTTTGGTAACTGTAAATTCCCTTTTCCATTCATTTATTTTTATGGAGTTAAAAATTCAAATCGTTTTCACTGAATTAGGTTTATATAAAGTCTTGGGTTAGAGTTCTCCTGCTTGAGGGTACAATCATGCACGCTATTCTATTTGTTTTCCTTTTCTCACTGGGCTATTTTTCTCTTTAGGAGGCAATGGGCTTATAGCGTCCTGCTTTCCCAACTATGGTTGTAGCCTAGTTAATAATAATAATAATAATAATAATAATAATAATAAAAATAATCATTAGTTTCTTATCATGCACACAAAAGACAGGTTAATGTTACTTAGTCAATGAGCGGTTTCATATCTGAATAGGATCCTCTACTTATAAGTAAAACTGAAAGACAAAGGGTACAGTATAAGCAGAAGTAATCAGATTAATATAGATTTAATGAAAGCGTTTAGCGCAAGGCCCAATCTCTCTCTCTCTCTCTCTCTCTCTCTCTCTCTCTCTCTCTCTCTCTTTTACATTCCCGGTAAGCCTAAGTTGCCCTTCAGGCTACATGAAGGATTATTTAAAGCCATAATTCAAAATTTTCTCCTTGATATCTTATTACTTCTTCGTTAATGTTTAATGACAATATATACTTATGATCAGCGCCTAAGGCTCCTCTCCCTCCAGACAAGGACCAGGGAGTCCGGCATTTTAAGGATTCAAAATAATATTTATTAATAATTTATGAGAAAATTTTTATCTCATCGCAATCTATACCATACGGTATATAATAATACCATCAAATCTATGTATTGTGTTTGATAATATATATGTGTATATATATATATATATATATATATGTATATCTATATATATATATATATATATATATATACAGTATATATATATATATATATTATCAAACGCAATATATAGGTTTGATGGTATCATTGCATATTCTATGGTATATATTCAATTGAAAAAAAAAAAAACTTTTTTTTTATGAATGACTAATATAATTTTGAATCATTAAAATGTCATATATCCAGCCACATTTGCCTTGCCATTTTCAAAGCTATATCACAAACGTGGGTAGATTTTAACGCAACAAAGGTTAGTTACATTGAATGGTATTTTATGGAAATATATCTATTTATCATAAAACAATAAATGATTATTTAAAGATATCATTTATCATTGGTGAGAACTTTGTCTGAAAAATTACATTCATATATTCCTCCATTTTTTTAATTCAATAATATAGTTTTGTTCTTCAATATTAAGTAATACTATTTCACTTTTGTTTCTCTTCTGTATTTTCTCTAATGCTGCTAAAGAAGAAGACATTTATTTGTTAAATTAGTTTTATTATTATTATTATTATTATTATTATTATTATTATTATTATTATTATTATTATTATTATTATTATTATTATTATTGTTATTATTATTATTATTATTATTATTATTATTATTATTATTATTATTATTATCGGCTGATCTACAATCCTAGTATAGGAAAAGTAGGATACTATAAGCTCCAACAAGGAAAAAAGCCCAGTGAGAAAAAAAAATAAGGAAACTGATATAGTAATGTCATCAAGTGTACCCTCAAGCAAGATAACTCTAATCCAAGACATTGGAAGATCTTGGTATATAGGCTATGGATCATAGTGAATTTTAAATAGAGTCAAACTCCAATATTTAAGATATTTAAAAATTTTCAAAAAATGCTAATTCACTGAAGTGAGTTGATTTTCGAAATAGTGTACGAAGGCCTTTTTAACTTTGGTGACGAGTTAATTAATGTGTAATCACTTCTAATCATACATATACTGTTATTACATAATAAAGAATATTCTTCTGTACTTTACCATCTCTATCACTGGAGATGGTAGATTTCATATTGCTTTCGGATCATCCAAAATACTCACTTTGTTGGCTTTTCGTAGTGTCCCCGCCCCAACCCCCCCCCCCTCTCTCTCTCTCTCTCTCTCTCTCTCTCTCTCTCTCTCACAGACATGCAAAATGGATAAAATCAATTACACTTCTTGCAAAGTAGGGAAATAATTTGTATTTTTTTTTCATTTTAAATTCATATAAATTTTCCATTTACTTTCCCAGGGAGCAAAAGATTAAAATAGAAAAGACCTTTCCACTATTATCTTCTTTGCCAGATCCGGATTATATATGAGACGAAGAGAGAAGAGAAGAAAATATGGAAAGTAAAGAGAAAGTAATAAAGGAGGATTTGGATCGCTTTTTTCGATTACTTTTTACTATTTATATATATTTTTTCTTTGCCTTTTGGAGAAATAGAAATGGTTGAGCGGATTCTGTAATAGATACAAGAAGAGATTTTCAGTTATATATTAAATCTGTCTTTTGTTTGTTCATCAAATTGTTTGGTTCTAAGATGGATCCAGATCCGTATAAAGAATTTTTGCAAAGCCGGAGAAAAAAACTGAGAGAGAGAGAGAGAGAGAGAGAGAGAGAGAGAGAGAATTCTTCATATGATCTTAAAGAAAAAAAGATTAATATCACACTGTACTAGAGAGAGAGAGAGAGAGAGAGAGAGAGAGAGAGAGAGAATCCTTCATATGATCTCAAAGAGAAAGATATATGTCACACAATCTGAGAGAGAGAGAGAGAGAGAGAGAGAGAGAGAGAGAGAGAATCCTTCATATGATCTCAAATAGAAAGATATATGTCACACAATCTGAGAGAGAGAGAGAGAGAGAGAGAGAGAGAGAGAGAGAGAATCCTTCATATCTTAAAGAGAAAAAGATTAATATCACACTCTCTATTTTTGTGAGAGAGAGAGAGAGAGAGAGAGAGAGAGAGAGAGAGAGTCCTTCAAATGATTTCAATGAAATAAAGATTAATATCACGCAATCTATATGTGAGAGAGAGAGAGAGAGAGAGAGAGAGAGAGAGGGAGAGAGAGAGAGAGAGAGAGAGAGAGAGAGGGGGGGGGACGCTTTCTCGTATTACTAATAAAATCTCAAGTTTTCTTTTTCACTACCATAAAATTTATATAATTTTCATAATTAATGTATGATTCCGTAAGATATCTATCTATCTATCTATCTATCCGTTTGTCTATCTATTATATGTCTATCTATCTATCCATATCTATATCTTTATATCTAGTGTGAATTCCTGAAGGACAATTCATATAAATGGTCGACATTCTAGAAAAAAAAAATCAAATATAAATATATAAAAATTAAATGTTTGAAAACCAAATTTATCTTTTGATCTTGTGTTCGTATACCGGTAAAAAAATATTTCTTTTACTTCAACCTTATAATTAAAGAAAACTGAAATTATTCATTATTCAACTCTGGTTTCAGAGCCTCCACTGAAAAGCATAGATTATAATGATTACTCATTACTTCTATTGCAGTTTATTTATTTCCTTATTTCCTTTCCTTACTTGGCTATTTTTCTCCTGTTGGAGCATTTAGGATCATAGAATCCAACAGGGAAAATAGCCCATTGAGGAATGGAAATAAGGAAACAGATTGAATAGCGTGCCCTAAGTGTACCGTCAGGCAAGAGAACTCTAACCCATAGTACGCCCTTTTCGCACCCTTAGCCCAAGGGCCACAAAGTTATCAGGCTGTGATTTTGGTCGGAAACTTTCCCTTGAAGAGCTGAATTCTCATAAACCCTGGCATTGATGCCTTGTTTGGATGTGGCATAGATTCCCCATCATGCAAAAAGTTAGTTATCGCAGTCGTAGGATAAGACTGATTGCCTCAACAATATCATTTTGAAAAATAGTGGAATGATATCACGAGGGATGCGACCCTGATTCCAGCCTAAAAAATATAGATTTTAGAACTTTTTTTCTCCATCCTAAATCTGCTTTTATTTTAATACTAGTTTCGTTCACAGCACTATCATATTCTATTTTTTCGAAAATTTACTATATTATTCCAAAAATTATAGATTTTAGACTTTTTTTATCCATCGTAGATTTATATATTTACAATTCTCATTCTGTTCACAACACTGTAATACTTTCTTGCGAAATAAAAAAAAAAATAGATTTTTGACATTTTTATCCATCCTAGATTTATATATTCATAACTTCTTCAGTTCACAATATTATTATAACTTTTTTTCTCAAATTTACTGAGATATTTTTTGTTTTTCTAGATTATTTTTTTCGTTCATCATCTTGTATGTCGACAAATAATCATATCTTTTGTCTTATGACCATATTTTAAATAGTTATTTTTTCCCTTCCACTTAACTTTTCTCTTAAGTTTCTTTATGACTTTCTCTGTCCTTAACTTTCTTCCGCTGAGCTTTTCTCAACTCGAAAGTCACTATTTTTTTATTCAACTTTTTATGTTTTTTTTATCAAACTGACTTTATTAATTTCATAAATTTATCTTTTTCTCCTTCTTTTATTAGTCATTTAAGGCTTTTAATTCTATGAGAAACTCACTTTATCTATTTCTCAAATAGATTAATATATTAATAGACTATTTTCCTGGCTTGTTAATAAACTGTTTTTCTGGCTTGCTAATAGACTATTTTTTTCTGGCCATTCAAGAAGTTCCCAGATGTTTTTCATAGTGTTATATAGTTATCGGTAACGTCCCTGCCTGGTGATCGCCAGACCGGGGTTTAAGTCATGCTCAAACTCGTTTGTTCCTTTAGTGTCTGCAACCTCACCATTCTTAGGGGGAGCCTATAGGTTTATCTGGTGAATCATCAGCAGCCATTACCTGGCTCTACTTGGTTCTAGCTTAGATGGATAGGGGGCTTGGCCGTTGATCTTATGTAAAATATGGTCAGTTTCTAGGGCATTGTCCTGGCTTGCTATGGCAATGTCACGGTCCATTGCCTCTGCAATTCACAACCAAAATTTAAGTTAAATGCAATTACAAGGTTATTTCGAACCCACACTGGAAGTTAAAAACCACTATAAGCATATTTTTCACCCATAGTTGAAGTTAAAAAGCAACTGATTGGTTAATTTTGCACCCAGCCTTGGAATTAAAAGCAACTGCAAACATAATTTGCACCCCAACCTTGGAATTAAAAGCAACTGCAAACATAATTTGCACACAACCTTGGAGTTAAAAGCAACTGCAAGGATAATTTGCACCCAACCAGAACTTCAAGCAACTGCAAGCATAATTTGCATCCAACCTTAAAATTAAAAAGCAACTGCAAGCATACTTTGCACCCAACCTTGAAGTTAAAAGCAACTGCAAGCATAATTTGCCCCCAACCTTAAAAGTTAAAAGCAACTGTAAGCATACTTTGCACCCAACCTTGAAGTTAAAATCAACGGCAAACATAATTTGCATCCAACCTTGAAGCTAAAAGCAACTGAAAGCATAATTTGCACCCAACCTTGGAGTTAAAATCAACTGCAAGCATAATTTGCACCCAACCTTGGAATTAAAGGCAATTGCAAGCATAATTTGCACCCAACCTTGAAGTTAAAAGCAACTGCAAACATAATTTGCACCCAACCTTGAAGTGAAAAGCAATTGCAAGTATAATTTGACCCAATTTTTGGAGTTAAAAGCAACTGCAAGCATAATTTGCACCCAACCTTGGAGTTAAATCAACTGAAGGCATAATTTTTACCCAACCTTCGACTTAAAATCAACTGCAAGCATAATTTGCACCCGACCCCTGAAGTTAAAATCAACTGCAAGCATAATTTGCACCCAACCTGAGAGTTAAAAGCAACTGCAAGAATAATTTTCACCCAACCATGGAGTTAAAATCAACTGCAAGAATAATTTGCATCCAACCTGGGAGTTAAAATCAACTGCAAGCATAATTTGCACCCAACCTTGAAGTCAAAAAGCAACTGCAAGCATACATTGTACCCAACCTTGGAGTTAAATCAGCTGCAAGCATAATTTGCACGAAACCTTCGACTTAAAAGCAACTGCAAGCATAATTTGCACCCGACTCTGAAGTTAAAATCAACTGCAAGCATAACTAGCACCCAACATGGGAGTTAAAAGCAACAGCAAGAATAATTTGCACCCAACCATGGAGTTAAAATCAACTGAAAGAATAATTTACATCCAACCTGGGAGTTAAAATCAACTGCAAGAATATTTTGCACCCAACCTTGAAGTCAAAAAGCAACTGCAAGCATACATTGCCCCCAGCCTTGAAGTTGAAAGCAACTGCAAGCATAATTTGCACCCAACCTTGAAGTTAAAATAAACTGCAAACCTAATTTGCACCCTACCTTGAAGTTGAAAACCACTGCAAGCATAATTTGCACCCAACTTTGAGATTAAAAGTAACTGCAAGCATAATTTCCACCCAACCTTGAAGTTAAAAGTAACTACAAGCATGTTCCCCATCCAAACTAAAAGTTAAAAGCAACTGCAAGCATAATTTGCCCCCAACTTTTAAGTTAAAAGCAACTGCAAGTATAATTTGGACCCATCCTTGAAGTTAAAACTAACTTCAAGCATGTTCCCCACCCAAACTTAAAGTTAAAAGCAAATGCAAGCATACTTTGAACCAACACTTGAAGGTAAAATCAATTACAAGAATATTTCCCAACCACAATTGAATGTAAAAGCAATGAAAAGCATGTTCCACATACCCACTTAAATTTAAAAACAAATACAAGGATATTTCTTAACCATACTTGAAGTTAAAAGCAATTACATGCATAATTGAACTTACTTCCCATATTATTTTTTTTTTTTTAATATTCATAGAACTTGTACATTGAAGTACAACTAAAGTAAGGTAGGATATTACGGCTGTTTGTTGAAATTTCCAACAAAGAAGAAAATAACTAATAAAAAAAAGTTTCTCTAGTAATTTTATGAAAGGAAATACCATCTTCGTCACACAAAACGCCAACTAAAACCTTTTTTTTTTCTTTTTTTTTATTAGAAAAGTTACAAACTGCCTTTTTTAACGACATGTTCTCATACATGATTGTGATCAGACCTCTGTCATGTTTTCCCTTTTATCAATTTCAATCAAAACAATATTCCAAAAGTGAACAATTTCCTTCTAATTCAATAGTTTCGAAATAAAACTTTTGGTTATATAGAATAATAGCGAAACTTCCATACATTATTCGATAATAACTACCAGAAAAAAAGTACGAGATAAAACTTTTTAATTAGACAAACGACTCAATTACAGGAATTCCTGTAGGATGCCAATGGAATCTCCAAATGGAAAATAACTGTCAGTTTGAAGGTCGATTATGAATGCCAGAGGCAAGGGACACTGGCAATGCACTACAGAATTATTATATATACATATGATCAACACCCAAGACACCTATTCCTCAATCTAGGACCAAGGAGTGCCAGACAATGGCTGCTGATGACTCAGCAACTAGACCTATAGGTTCCCCCCAAAGTTACCATCCTTAGCTCAAAAGGATGGTGAGGTTGTATACACTAAAAGAAATTATCGAGCTTAAGTGGATCTCGAACTCCCGTCCAAAAGATTGCTAGGCAGGTTAGTTTTCAATAGGCTACGACACTCATTAGTTTAAAATGAAATAAAAAAATATTTAGGTATCAATTAATGAAATATGATTTATTAATATTTTAAAAGTGGTTAAAATTAGGGGCCAAAGGGACGCTGTAGAGAGAGAGAGAGAGAGAGAGAGAGAGAGAGAGAGGAGAGAGAGAGAGAGAGAGAGAGAGAGAGAGAGAGAGAGAGATGGGCTGGATTTCTCTATGTTCTTTTCTGAATTCTTTTGACAAAAAAGAAGAAGAAGAGAGAGGAAAACCCGGAGACAGTTGGACGTCATGAGTCATAGCCAAGCTGAAGAAATCTTATTGGTTCTGAGTTGATGAGCCGAGACCTTAATTTCATGTTTTTCTTTATTTCATTATATTCTAAATTTGATTCAGTTCTATGATATGGTATAATATAAGTCATCGATGTATCAATTACTCTATTTCTCTATTTATCTATATCATCATCTATCTATCAGGAAATCGACGGAAAACAGTTTATCAATCTTCAGTCCAATATAGAATGTAGAGACATTTATTTCCACTTTCTCTTTCTCTCTCTCTCTCTCTCTCTCTCTCCTCTCTCTCTCTCTCTCTCTCTCTCTCTCTCTCTCTCTCTCTCTCTCTGACGGTGAAGAATTTCATATTCGTATCAATTTTAAAATAAAATAATAATAACAATAATGATAATAATAATAATAATAATAATAATAATAAAAATAATAATAATAATAATAAAAATAATAATAATAATAATAATAATAATAATAATAATAATAATAATAATAATAATAATAATAGAGAAACCAATTTAAGAGTTGGGAAGAACACCCCTCCTCCCCCTTCCCCAGGTAGTGGAGAAGGGAATCCCCAGGGAGCCATATGCATCCCTTTGAACTCTGACCTTTGACCTATGCATAGTGTTATTGGTAAGCATATATGGCTTTTATATTCCCTAATAAGTATTCAAATGACTGCCCAGCATTACATCAACAATAACAAAAACAACAACATTGACAATTATATAATAGTAATATCTTTTAGGTACCTTGTTCGCTACAGTGTAGTCTCTTCTATTTTACCCTATCATATTTATGAGAGAAAAAAGAAGTTATATATATATATATATATATATATATATATATATATATATATATATATATATATTATATATATATATATATATATATATATATATATACATATATATATATATATATATATATATATATATATATATATATATATATATA
>NC_090756.1:54147329-54154829 GCF_036898095.1 Palaemon carinicauda
TTAATTACTTATAACTTCAAGTGTTGGCGTGAAATATGTTTTTAATTGCTTTTAACTTTAAGTGTGGGTGTGCAATATGTTTTCAATACTTCGAGTGTGGGTGGGATATATGATTTTAATTGATTTTAATTTCAAGTTTAGTTGTGGATTATTCATGTAATTTATATTAACTTCAACTGTGGTTGCATAATATTCTTTTATTGTTTTTAACTTCAAGTGTTGGTGTGAAATATACTTTTAATTGCTTACAACTTCAAGTGTTGGTATGAAATATGCTTTAATTGCTTTTAACTTGAACTTTGGGTGTGAAATATGTTTTCTATTGCTTTTAACTTTAAGTGTGGGGTGTGTGAAATATGCTGATAATTGTTTTTATTCTCTAGTGTGGGTTAGATTCTGCTTAAAATCATGTCTGCTTGCGATTGAAATTCTTAGGGAAATTCCATGTGCAGTTTTCTAGTAATTCTATAGAAAAAATAATCTACTTATGATAGTGATAGAATCTTATGATTCACCCAATAACCAAGGGATTAAATCCAGGGTATCAGCCATATCTGTGATTTTGGAAGACTAGAGGCCCACTTAGGCTCTTTCAGTGAGAGAGTCTCTGTCCACTAAATTGTAAATGGGTTTCTATAACTGGATTAAATTGGGGAAAACAGTAATAATATCTAGATTTAAAGGTCGCTCATGAATTGCAAAGACAATGGAAGATAAGGCCCGAGAGACTGATCGTATTTACATATGATCAGCACCCAAGTCCACTCTCCATCCAAGGGAGAGTCAGGTAATGGCTGCTGATGACTCAACAGGTAGACTTATAGGATCCCCAAATCTCCCATCCTTAACTCACAAGGATGGTGAGGTTGCACACACTAAAGAAACAAACGAGTTTGCGTGGGACTCGAACCCCAGTCCAGCGATCACCAAGCAGGAACGTTACCGATAACCATATAAAAAACTATGGAAAACCTCTTGGGATTTCCTAAATGGCTGTTTAGAACAGAGTAAATGATTTGACTGTAGCCACAAAAATAGTCTGTTATCAAGTGAGTCTGTTTGAGGAGTAGTTAGCGTGAGCTTTTCATGGAATTGACAGCTTTAAATGACTTTGATAAAGGAAATAGAAATATAAAAATCTATGAATTTAGTGAAGTCAGTTTAATAAAGAATATACACAAAGAGTTGAATGAAAAAATATGAGTTTGGAGTTGAGAATAGCTCAGTGGAAGAAAGTTAAGAACAGACATAAAGAAACTTATGAGAAAAATCTAGTTTAAGGGAAAAAGAACTATTTGAAATTTGGTCATAAGACGAAAGAAATTACGGTTTGTCGAAATACAAGATGAAGAACGAAAAATAATACGGAAAGGGAAAAGAATAACCGAGTAAATTTCGGAATAAAAATTTAATGGTGTTGTGAACTGAAGGATAATATTGGATACACAAATTTAGTATAGATCAAAATTTCTAAAATCTAAATTTTTTTATTGGAAGAAAGTATTATAGTGTTGTGAATATATAGATCTTGGATGGATATAAAAAGAGATTCTAAAAGCTATAATTTTTGGGAATAATTAAGTAAATGTGAGACAAAAGAATATGATATTATTTTGAACGAAACCAATATTCTAAAAACAGATTTAAGATGGAGAAAAAGTTTTATAATTTTGGGCTGAAATCAGGGTTGATATCAGTCCACTATTTTTCAAAATGATATTTTTGACACAAACAGTCTTATCCCTACGACTGCATTAACTAACTTTTGGCATAATGGGGAAACTTATGCCACAGACAAACAAGGCATTAATGTCACGGTTTATGAGAATTCAGCTCTTTAAGGGAAAAGTTTTGGGGCGAAATCACTGCCTGATTAAAACCCATTGTTGCCCTTGGGCTAAGGGTGCGAAAAGGGTGTCCTAAGGGTTACAGTTCTCCTGTTTGAGGGTACACTCAGGCAGGGTATTCTAAGTTTCCTCTTTTCCTTTCCTCATTGGGCTGTTTTCCCTGTTGGAGCCCTTTAATAATAATAATAATAATAATAATAATAATAATAATAATAATAATAATAATAATAATAATAATAATAATGTCAGAGCCTCTGTACCATGATCTTCATTGGTCTTGGGTTAGATTTTTCTTGTCTGAGGGTATACTCCTAAAGGTTATTCAATCTGTTTTCTTATTTACTTTCCTCACTGGGCTATTTTCCCTGTTGAATGCTATCAACCCAAATGCTCCCACAAGAAAAAATAGCTTAGTAAGGAAAGGAAATAAGGAAATGGATATACTATAATAGATGTAATGAATAATGACTATTTAATCGACATAAAATAGTCTTTTCTGCGAATCTCTGAAACCAGGGATGAATAATGAATAATTTCAGTCTTCTGTAATTGTAAACTCTAAATAAAAGAAACAAATTTTTTACTGGTATACGAAAAAAAATCAAATTATCTTTAATTTATAAATTTTGGTTCTAAACACTTAATTTTATTTATTAATATTAATATTTTTCTCCTCTAATATCGACACCTACTTTGAACTATCCTTTCGAACTGGAATTAAGGGGTAGATAGATTGATAGATACATAGATAGCTGATAGATAGTTACGGTTACAAAATCTTACCTTGTTTATAAAAAAGTAGTCAATTTCATGAAAGAAGTGAAGAGGAGAAACGATATTTTTTTCAGTAATATGAGAAAGCGTTCCTCTCTCTCTCTCTCTCTCTCTCTCTCTCTCTCTCTCTCTCTCTCTCTCTCTCTCTCTCTCTCTCTCTCTCTCTCTCTCTGTCGTTTAAGTCTAATGTTCCATTAAGGAATTTTGTGGTTTCTTTTTCGAAATTCCCCAAAATATAAGTAAAGTATTTTTCAAATTATAAAATTGTATCCTAAAAGTTACTGTTTTTTTTTATTCATTTAAGATAATTTTCACACTCGTTTTATTATTATTATCATTATTATTATTATTATTATTATTATTATTATTATTATTATTATTATTATTATTATTATTCAAGTAAAACTTTTGGTACAAAATAGTAAAAACTACGACGCGTTTCGAGGATAAGTCCTTCCTCTTCTTCAGGTAGAGAGTGAGGTGGATGCTGCAGTCGGGTGGTATTTATACCCAGGATCTGGATTACAAGTGAAAGGGCTGGAATTTTCATTGGTTTTCATTGGTTGATCGGAGCTGATATGGTATGGTGCCTGGTGTACGATGATCTCGGCCGGGAACACCAGTCTGTGACGTCATCGGGGGACCTGAGTTTTGATTGGCTGAGGCGCGCTCTGAGCCAGCCAGGCTGCTCTCCCGCTCAGAAAAGTGTCCCACGTGGCTGAGATCATTTCCTACTTCGGCGTCAAAATTCGGGTTTCTTGATGTATCAATACGACGGCTTGATGGTAACAAAAACATCTCTTGGGTCGTATTAAGGACTTATTAAGAAGAGGAAGGACTTATCCTCGAAACGCGTCGTAGTTTTTACTATTTTGTACCAAAAGTTTTACTTGTATTTTGTGAGGATATACTTGAAAAATCTTCCCGATATTATTATTATTATTATTATTATTATTATTATTATTATTATTATTATTATTATTATTATTATTATTATTATTATTATTATTATCATTATTATTATTATTATTATTATTATTATTATTATTTTGTCCTGCACTAGAAAATGACAGAAAAGTAATCTGTTAAACTATTCCTAGTTTTTTCAAGTGATTCAAATTCATCAGAACAAATCCATCAAATATCATATTAATATCAGCGTTGTAAAACTTGTGAAATTTTCATCACTATTCATATTATAAACATAATCGAGTCATATAACGAAAACACAATAGAATTATCCAACGTTTTTCCTTCCCGATGATATTTGAAGTAAATGAATCCAAATCAGCACAGTGGACTTTCGGTAAAAATATTGAATTTTATGTTTAGGCCGTTGTTGATATTTATACACAGTGCTACATTAACCTCATGTTTCTTTCACTGTTTTTACAAGGGGAGAGAGAGAGAGAGAGAGAGAGAGAGAGAGAGAGAGAGAGAGAGAGAGAGAGAGAGAGAGAGAGAGAGAGAGACGAACCATCTAAGGAACAAATGATAAAGTAACATACTTATAAGGGGTAATGGAATCTTCCACCTTTAGTGCACATATCCTATAAAGCCTCTGTGACTCACATAACGGAGATATTCCCTTTAGGACTTCCGGTGTAACATCCAGTTTGTTCTCAGTAGAATCTAGAACTTAGCTATAAAGCATGAGAATTATTGCATGCAGGGGTGTGTTGCATAATCTTGTATAGTTGCCAGATGTCCTTATCAAGCTTAATTCCAACTTTAAAAAAACTAAACAAAATGATCATTACATGTCGATACAATCCCCAAGAGCCACATTATAGGTTAGGCCATGATAAATGGCAATGCCAATGCAATGCATCACCATTAAATAGGTTAATGTTGTTGCATTCACAGTGGTTTTTTTTTTTTTTCATTTTGATTGATTTATCCGAATCAGTTGTTAATGAGCGAATATTTCATTGGACATTGAAAGGTTTATTCAACCACGGTAGAATTTATCAAAAGTTCAAATGGTTTGAATGTTTAAATCTGGTTTTTATGCGTGATTAATCGCTTGTTCATAGTGCGTATATATGTATATGAGTTAATATGTGCATTTAATGAATTAATATAAAACTTAAAAATTAGTTTTGATAATAATATATACAACACAAAATGCAGCTGTTTCAACTTCACTGCAGGACAAGGGCCACAAACATGCTCTTAGTCATGTTTGGGGTTTGGCAATTTTCACCAGTTTTCATTACCACTTTGGCCAGTGCGGATTTGTAATGGTGAGAAATTTTCGTCTGATTACTCACACCAAACTAACATATTGGGGGGGGGTGTCCTGACTAGTACAGCTTTGCTAATTATGCGATACACAAACTTTTTTCACCTCGTTAAGATATCCCAACTCAGAAATATATATGTATTGTATTACATTTTTATATACAGATAAGTTCCATATCTGTAAATAAACCCATGACCCAAGGGGTCATTTGCGAATTAGGAGTGTAACAACAGCGCCCTAACAGGATTTGAAACTAGACCATGCTAAGCAATGCTTGCAGTAGCCGGAAGGCATTGCATGAATAAACATTTATGTGTGGCTTGTAAACATGTCACAATGCCTCCCGTGGGAAGCTGTTGACCTATTGAACCCTACCGGAATCACCTGACTTCCGGCCATAAGGCTACGTGAAAATTTTGTTGGATTATTATATAAAACACAGCGATAGCTAGTGTTACTTGCTTTCGAACTGCTTTGATTTTTTGCAGCTATATTGGGAGACGATACTGCTGCAATTTAGGCGCCGCAGAATGGCTAGGCCGTCTATACCGGGCAACGAAACTGCCGTGATTTAGGCAAAAAACATAAATTTATCATACGTCTGCCAACTTTAGCATATCTATGAAATACAGATTCTCCCCACCCCTTCTTCAACCTGCCTCAACCAAATGATTGATCATCATATGGCTTAAAGGCTGCATGGGCATTTTCAGTAATCCTTTAGGGCTCCCAAAAATATTGTGATACCTTTAGGCTTCAAGAGAAATATTTTTATCGCAGACAACTGAGTGTGCGAATTTTAATCACGCTCCTCTAGTACAACAGTAGCAGCTATCAACATTGCTACCAGCAGAAGCAGAAGCAACAACCACTGCATCAAAGCCACACCGCCGCAAAGTTGCCTAGTATAGACAGGCAAGAGTGTGAAACGCGGCGACATTATCCCAACCAGACGCGTTGCACCTGCTTGTCGCCCTCGTGTCGCGGACAGCCAAGACGACTGAGTCGCCAGTATAGACAGAAAATAGGCTTTCCATACAATTAACATTGATTAATCTCGGATT
Organism: Palaemon carinicauda; assembly: GCF_036898095.1. Lineage (NCBI taxonomy): Eukaryota > Metazoa > Arthropoda > Malacostraca > Decapoda > Palaemonidae > Palaemon > Palaemon carinicauda. Next base: position 54,153,260 of record NC_090756.1, read on the forward strand.
CGTAAACTGGGCAGCAAAACTGCCACTACAAAGTCGCTAGTATAGAAGGGCCCTAAAGAAGAAGTAGATATAAATAAACGTTATGCAATAAAGTTACCATAAAAAAAACTATGTAAAATTGAAAGCGATGAAAGAAAAAGTGCATCCTGACATGGATTACTCCCAGTAATAGCAGACAATCAAACTCAGATCAGGGAAAATCTCTCCACCAGGAAATTTTTCGAATTTTCATTCATTCGTTTTCCTTTTAATCTTTCGTATGCAGATAAAATATCTCATTCGAAAATAGGTTATCATAAAATACAAGGCCTGAATTACGTGTGCTTTTCTGCATCTGTCCAGTTCTCTCCCAATTGAAAGTAAATCAAACGGATCAGATATCAATCAGAGTTGATCGTCTATCATCTGTTAGAGGATGACATGGCTGCAGTGTGTATGATGTGGTTTTTCATGCTATAGGAACTATAAAAAATTGCTTTACATGTAGAATACTAAATAGTTTCTACTCTAATGAAGTCATGTAAGCAACGCAAAAGTATAAGGGATCGAACACAAACAAAAGCGTATGAAAGAATTCGATCTCATTACTGGATAAAAACTAAGATCGTTGTGCTCTTCTTGAGGTATTTATACAAAATCCAGTACTGTGGTATAAATGTAGCAGTACTTAAAATGTACATAGTAGGTTGGCCAGGGTACCTGCCACCCGTTGAGATACTACCACTAGAGAGTTATTTGGTGATTAGACTGACCACACAGTACTACCTTGGATCCCTCTCTCTGGTTACAGCTAATTTTGCCAATTCTTTCCACATTCTTCTCTCTCCTCATACACGTGACAACACTAAGATTACACAACAATTTCTCTTCGCTCAAGGGGTTAATTAATGTACTGTAATCGTTCAGTGGCTACTTTTCTTTTGGTAAGAGTAGAAGAGAGTCTTTAGCTAAGGTAATCAACACTTCTCGGAGAAGGTCACACCAAAATCAAACTTTTGCTCTCTAGTCTTGGGTAATGCCCTAGGTGACACTTTCCAGAACATGATTTCCATTTTGTACTTGCATTTGTCTAAGTGGATATAATTCACATGTACAAATATGGCCAACCTAAAATAGAGCAAGATGCTTGGTCGTGAAAACAGAAGAAGGGATATGTCAAAATGCTGATTGCCCATATAGTGAATCGGCCCAGACCATGGACCACATCCACTGCTGCTGCTCAATGGGACCTGCATGTTCTGAGGTACATTTACAGGCAGCAAATGATAAGAGCTATCCATTGAATACATAAGTGGAGCGATAGAGTAATATGGAGATCAAAAGACAAACTCGTCTTCTTCTTCTTCCTTTATATACATGTTACTATTTGGGATCGCTGTAAAGGTTCTCGAATAAATTCAGCCATTTCCTTCGATCTAGTGCATTCTCCTCGCTCAATTCCAACTCCCTCCTCTCTCTCTTCAAACATTCAATCAATTGCAATTTTGGCTAACCTAATCTTCTTCTACCTAGCATTCCCATATGCATCATCTTCCTTATCGGATGGTCTTCCTCTCACCTTTTTATGTGT
>NC_090756.1:54162329-54163892 GCF_036898095.1 Palaemon carinicauda
AAGAAGAAGAAGAAGAAGAAGAAGAAGAAGAAGAAGAAGATTAGCCTTAAATAAAGGTAAGATCTATTACACTGGTTTGCTAGATATTTTTTCTTAGGGTTAATTTTGACTTAAATTACCTAATGCCGAGAGAGAGAGAGAGAGAGAGAGAGTGAGAGAGAGAGAGAGGAGAGAAGAGAGAGAGAGAGAGAGAGAGAGAGAGAGAGAGAGAGAGAGAATAATTTAAAATTATTATTGCTAAGCATTAAGATGAGAGAGAGAGGAGTATCATCCTTCTAATGCTTGGCAACACTAATTTAAAATATTCTCTCTCTCTCCTCTCTCTCTCTCTCCTCTCTCTCTCTCTCTCTCTCTCTCTCTCCTCTCTCTCTCTCCTCTCTCTCTCTCTCTCTCTCTCTCTCTCTCTCTCTCTCTCTCTCTCTCTCTCTCTCTTAAAAAAAAAGAAAGATATATAATTACATACATCTAGTAACCTTAGAGAAAGTAACAAAAGGGTCTTGCAAATAAACCAAATCTGCAAAATCCTTTTCTATCACCTTTATTGCAATATCTGTAATTTCCTGCAAGATCTGTTTTCTCCTCTTTTACGGTAAGTCTCGAATTTATTCGTTTTCCTACACCATTTGCATAGTCGTAAATGGATATATAAGGTTAACACCTTTAGAATATTCTTTTTTTATATTTTTTTATATTTATATATTATATTTAAATACTTTATCTTTCATTTTTTATATTTTTCCTTTATTAGCCTTTAGATATTTGCTCTTTGCATTCGCTTTTACTTTAGGGAATAATAATAATAATAATAATAATAATAATAATAATAATAACAATAATAATAATAATAATAATAATAATAATAATAATAATAATAATAATAATAATAATAATAATAATAATAATAATAATAATAATCATATAATAATAAAAAAAATAATAATAATAAAGTAATAATAATAATAATAATAATAATAATAATAATAATAATAATAATAATAATAATAATAATAATAATAATAATTAGATCAAACTAAATTTCAAACTAAGTCTTCAATGTGGACAATTTTTTAAACAGATATCATTAGCTCTAAATTACATAATTATCAAAAACTATTCTTATCATCTTTGATGATAAGGTGCTCTGCCTACAATCTTTATCCTCACGAAGTCTTATAATATCAAGATCGAGTAAAAATGATACCTGAAATATATTCTATTTCTCTCTTACACTGAAAGCTCTTGTTTCCTGTTCGATTAAAATTGGTTATACCTGATCTTCAAAATACATCCCTTTAATTGGTTTAATCAAAGGTGATCAGTTGCATTTATAATTGGGGTGTTTTCTTTTATTTATCTCTCGTTATCCCCAGCTAATAATTTATCTCTCTCTCTCTCTCTCCTCCTCTCTCTCTCTCTCTCTCTCTCCCTCTCTCTCTCTCTCTCTCTCTCTCTCTCCTCTCTCTCTCTCTCTCTCGTGATATAATCAGATTCTCTGATTTAATTTATAATAAAGAATTTTTTATTCTCTCTCTCTCTCTCTCTCTCTCTCTCTCTCTCTCTCTC
>NC_090756.1:54164392-54199392 GCF_036898095.1 Palaemon carinicauda
TTGTGTGAATGAATATAATAGGTTCGGACAATGTTGGCACCTATGCTATCATATGGTTTTAAGTGATTAAAGACATTGAAAAGGACAGGAGCTAAGCATGACTCGGCTTTATTCCCATTGCCGTAGAGAGGACTGAGGTTTCCGAGCCACCGATGCAGGCTTTTGGTTCCGTGTTGGAATAAGATGGTTGATATATTTTGGTAAGTGGGCCAGGAACTCTATTTCATGAAAAGATTTCATAGGAGTTTACGGTCCACCATTTTAAAGGCCTCGGTCAGGTCAATTAAGACTACGTATGAGTTAGAGGCAGCCTCAGAATAGCACCAGTTTCAACGAAGGTGAGGAAAAATAGTCTGAGATGATATGAACACATAAAAAGGTGAGAGGAAGACCATCCGATAAGGAAGATGAGGAATATGGGAAGGCCAGGTAGAAGAAGAATAGGTTAGCCAAAATTGCAATTGATTGAATGTTTGAAGAGAGAGAGGAGGGAGTTGGAATTGAGCGAGGAGAATGCACTGGATCGAAGGAAATGGCTGAATTTATTCGAGAACCTTTACAGCGATCCCAAATAGTAACATGTATATAAAGGAAGAAGAAGAAGACGAGTTTGTCTTTTGATCTCCATATTCCTCTATCGCTCCACTTATGTATTCAATGGATAGCTCTTATCATTTGCTGCATGTAAATGTACCTCAGAACATGCAGGTCCCATTGGGCAGCAGCAGAGGATGTGGTCCATGGTCTGGGCCGATTCACTATATGGGCAATGAGCATTTTGACATATCCCTTCTTCTGTTTTCACGACCAAGCATCTTGCTCCATTTTAGGTTGGCCATACTTGTACATGTGAATTATATCCACTTAGACAAGTGCAAGTACAAGATGGAAATTATGTTCTGGAAAGTGTCACCTAGGGCATTACCCAAGACTAGAGAGCAAAAGTTTGATTTTGGTGTGACCTTCTCCGAGAAGTGTTGATTACCTTAGCTAAAGACTCTCTTCTACTCTTACCAAGAGAAAAGTAGCCACTGAACGATTACAGTACATTAATTAACCCCTTGAGCGAAGAAAAATTGTTTTGTAATCTTAGTGTTGTCACGTGTATGAGGACAGAGAAGAATGTGGAAAGAATTGGCAAAATTAGCTGTAACCAGAGAGAGGGATCCAAGGTAGTACTGTGTGGTCAGTCTAATCACCAAATAGCTCTCTAGTGGTAGTATCTCAACGGGTGGCAGGTACCCTGGCCAACCTACTATGTACATTATAAGTACTGCTACATTTATACCACAGTACTGGATTTTGTATAAATACCTCAAGAAAAGCACAACCCTCTTAGTTTTTATCCAGTAATGAGATCGAATTCTTTCATACGCTTTTGTTTGTGTTCGATCCCTTATACTTTTGCATTGCTTACATGACTTCATTAGAGTAGAAACTATTTAGTATTCTACATGTAAAGCAATTTGTTATAGTTCCCATAGCATGAAAAACCACATCATACACACTGCAGCCATGTCATCCTCTAACAGATGATAGACGATCAACTGATTGATATCTGATTCGTTTGATTTACTTTCAATTGGGAGAGAACTGGATAGATGCAGAAAAGCACACGTAATTCAGGCCTTGTAATTTATGATAACCTATTTTCGAATGAGATATTTTATCTGCATACGAAAGATTCAAAGGAAAACGAATGAATGAAAATTCGAAAAATTTTCTGGTGGAGAGATTTTCCCCGATCTGAGTTTGATTGTCTGCTATTACTGGGAGTATTCCATGTCAGGACGCACTTTTTCTTTCATCGCTTTCAATTATATATACTTTTTTTATGGTAACTTTATTGCATAACGTTTATTTATATCTACTTTTTCTTTAGGGCCCTTCTATACTAGCGACTTTGTAGTGGCAGTTTTGCTGCCCAGTTTACGAGTCTGAGATTATCCAATGTTAATTGTATGGAAAGCCTATTTTCTGTCTATACTGGCGACTCAGTCGTCTTGGCTGTCCGCGACATGAGGGCGACAAGCAGGTGCAACGCGTCTGGTTGCGATAATGTCGCCGCGTTTCACACTCTTGCCTGTCTATACTAGGCAACTTTGCGGCGGTGTGGCTTTGATGCAGTGGTCGTTGCTTCTGCTTCTGCTGGTAGCAATGTTGATAGCTGCTACTGCTGTACTAGAGGAGCGTGATTAAAATTCGCACACTCAGTTGTCTGCGATAAAAATATTTCTCTTGAAGCCTAAAGGTATCACAATATTTTTGGGAGCCCTAAAGGATTACTGAAAATGCCCATGCAGCCTTTAAGCCATATGATGATCAATCATTTGGTTGAGGCAGGTTGAAGAAGGGGTGGGGAGAATCTGTATTTCATAGATATGATAAAGTTGGCAGACGTATGATAAATTTATGTTTTTTGCCTAAATCACGGCAGTTTCGTTGCCCGGTATAGACGGCCTAGCCATTCTGCGGCGCCTAAATTGCAGCAGTATCGTCTCCCAATATAGCTGCAAAAAATCAAAGCAGTTCGAAAGCAAGTAACACTAGCTATCTCTGTGTTTTATATAATAATCCAACAAAATTTTCACGTAGCCTTATGGCCGGAAGTCAGGTGATTCCGGTAGGGTTCAATAGGTCAACAGCTTCCCACGGGAGGCATTGTGACATGTTTACAAGACACACATAAATGTTTATTCATGCAATGCCTTCCGGCTACTGCAAGAATTGCTTAGCATGGTCTAGTTTCAAATCCTGTTAGGGCGCTGTTGTTACACTCCTAATTCGCAAATGACCCCTTGGGTCATGGGTTTATTTACAGATATGGAACTTATCTGTATATAAAAATGTAATACAATACATATATATTTCTGAGTTGGGATATCTTAACGAGGTGAAAAAAGTTTGTGTATCGCATAATTAGCAAAGCTGTACTAGTCAGGACACCCCCCCCCCCACTATGTTAGTTTGGTGTGAGTAATCAGACGAAAATTTCTCACCATTACAAATCTGCACTGGCCAAAGTGGTAATGAAAACTGGTGAAAATTGCCAAACCCCAAACATGACTAAGAGCATGTTTGTGGCCCTTGTCCTGCAGTGAAGTTGAAACAGCTGCATTTTCTGTTGTATATATTATTATCAAAACTAATTTTTAAGTTTTATATTAATTCATTAAATGCACACATTAACTCATATACATATATACGCACAATGAACAAGCGATTAATCTCGCATAAAAACCAGATTCAAACATTCAAACCATTTGAACTTTTGATAAATTCTACCGTGGTTGAATCAACCGCTCAATGTCCAATGAAATATTTGCTCATTAACAACTGATTCGGATAAATCAATCAAAATAAAAAAAAAAAAACACTGTGAATGCAACAACATTAACCTATTTAATGTTGATGCATTGCATTGGCATTGCCATTTATCATGGCCTAACCTATAATGTGGCTCTTGGGGATTGTATCGACATGTAATGATCATTTTGTTTAGTTTTTTTAAAGTTGGAATTAAGCTTGATAAGGACATCTGGCAACTATACAAGATTATGCCACACACCCCTGCATGCAATAATTCTCATGCTTTATAGCTAAGTTCTAGATTCTACTGAGAATAAACTGGATGTTACACCGGAAGTCCTAAAGGGAATATCTCCGTTATGTGAGTCACAGAGGCTTTATAGGATATGTGCACTAAAGGTGGAAGATTCCATTACCCATTATAAGTCTGTTACTTTATCATTTGTTCCTTAGATGGTTCGTCTCTCTCTCTCTCTCTCTCTCTCTCTCTCTCTCTCTCTCTCTCCTCTCTCTCTCTCTCTCTCTCTCTCTCCCCTTGTAAAAACAGTGAAAGAAACATGAGGTTAATGTAGCACTGTGTATAAATATCAACAACGGCCTAAACATAAAATTCAATATTTTTAACGAAAGTCCACTGTGCTGATTTGGATTCATTTACTTCAAATATCATCGGGAAGGAAAAACGTTGGATAAGTCTATTGTGTTTTCGTTATATGAGTCGATTATGTTTATAATATGAATAGTGATGAGAATTTCACAAGTTTTACAACGCTGTTATTAATATGATATTTGATGGATTTGTTCTGGTGAATTTGAATCACTTGAAAAATCTAGGAATAGTTTAACAGATTACTTTTCTGTCATTTTCTAGTGCAGGACAAAATAATAATAATAATAATAATAATAATAATAATAATAATAATAATAATAATAATAATAATAATAATAATAAAACGAGTGAAAATTATCTTAAATGAATAAAAAAAAAACTGTAACTTTTAAGATACAATTTTATAATTTGAAAAATACTTTACTTATATTTTGGGGAATTTCGAAAAAGAAACCACAAAATTCCTTAATGGAACATTAGACTTAAACGACAGAGAGAGAGAGAGAGAGAGAGAGAGAGAGAGAGAGAGAGAGAGAGAGAGAGAGAGAGAGAGAGAGAGAGAGGAGAGAGAGAGAGAGAGAGAGGAACGCTTTCTCATATTACTGAAAAAAAAAATATCGTTTCTCCTCTTCACTTCTTTCATGAAATTGACTACTTTTTTTATAAACAAGGTAAGATTTTGTAACCATAACTATCTATCAGCTATCTATCTATCTATCAATCTATCTACCCCTTAATTCCAGTTCGAAAGGATAGTTCAAAGTAGGTGTCGATATTCGAGGAGAAAAATATTAATATTAATAAATAAAATTAAGTGTTTAGAACCAAAATTTATAAATTAAAGATAATTTGATTTTTTTTCGTATACCAGTAAAAAAATTTGTTTCTTTTATTTAGAGTTTACAATTACAGAAGACTGAAATTATTCATTATTCATCCCTGGTTTCAGAGATTCGCAGAAAAGACTATTTTATGTCGATTAAATAGTCATTATTCATTACATCTATTATAGTATATCCATTTCCTTATTTCCTTTCCTTACTAAGCTATTTTTTTTGTGGGAGCATTTGGGTTGATAGCATTCAACAGGGAAAATAGCCCAGTGAGGAAAGTAAATAAGAAAACAGATTGAATAACCTTTAGGAGTATACCCTCAGACAAGAAAAATCTAACCCAAGACCAATGAAGATCATGGTACAGAGGCTCTGACATTATTATTATTATTATTATTATTATTATTATTATTATTATTATTATTATTATTATTATTATTATTATTATTAAAGGGCTCCAACAGGAAAAACAGCCCAATGAGGAAAAGAAAAGAGGAAACTTATAATACCCGGCCTGAGTGTACCCTCAAACAGGAGAACTGTAACCCTTAGGACACCCTTTTCGCACCCTTAGCCCAAGGGCAACAATGGGTTTTAATCAGGCAGTGATTTCGCCCCCAAACTTTTCCCTTAAAGAGCTGAATTCTCATAAACCCTGACATTAATGCCTTGTTTGTCTGTGGCATAAGTTTCCCCATTATGCCAAAAGTTAATTAATGCAGTCGTAGGGATAAGACTGTTTTTGTCAAAAATATTTTGAAAAATAGTGGACTGATATCAAGACGGATTAATTAACCCTGATTTCAGCCCAAAATTATAAAACCTTTTCTCCATCTTAAATCTGTTTTTAGAATATTGGTTTCGTTCAAAATAATATCATATTCTTTTGTCTCACATTTACTTAATTATTCCCAAAAATTATAGCTTTTAGAATCTCTTTTTATATCCATCCAAGATCTATATATTCACAACACTATAATACTTTCTTCCGATGAGAAAATTTAGATTTTAGAAATTTTGATCTATACTAAATTTGTGTATCCATTATTATCCTTCAGTTCACAACACCATTAAATTTTTATTCCGAAATTTACTCGGTTATTCTTTTCCCTTTCCGTATTATTTTTCGTTCTTCATCTTGTATTTCGACAAACCGTAATTTCTTTCGTCTTATGACCAAATTTCAAATAGTTCTTTTTCCCTTAAACTAAATTTTTCTCATAAGTTTCTTTATGTCTGTCCTTAACTTTCTTCCACTGAGCTATTCTCAACTCCAAACTCATATTTTTTCATTCAACTCTTTGTGTATATTCTTTATTAAACTGACTTCACTAAATTCATAGATTTTTATATTTCTATTTCCTTTATCAAAGTCATTTAAAGCTGTCAATTCCATGAAAAGCTCACGCTAACTACTCCTCAAACAGACTCACTTGATAACAGACTATTTTTGTGGCTACAGTCAAATCATTTACTCTGTTCTAAACAGCCATTTAGGAAATCCCAAGAGGTTTTCCATAGTTTTTTATATGGTTATCGGAAACGTTCCTGCTTGGTGATCGCTGGACTGGGGTTCGTGTCCCACGCAAACTTGTTTGTTTCTTTAGTGTCTGCAACCTCACCATCCTTGTGAGTTAAGGATGGGAGATTTGGGGATCCTATAAGTCTACCTATTGAGTCATCAGCAGCCATTACCTGACTCTCCCTTGGATGGAGAGTGGACTTGGGTGCTGATCATATGTAAATACGATCAGTCTCTCGGGCCTTATCTTCCATTGCCTTTGCAATTCATGAGCGGCCTTTAAATCTAGATATTATTACTGTTTTCCCCCAATTTAATCCAGTTATAGAAACCCATTTACAATTTAGTGGACAGAGACTCTCTCACTGAAAGAGCCTAAGTGGGCCCCTAGTCTTCCAAAATCACAGAGATATGGCTGATACCCTGGATCTAATCCCTTGGTTATTGGGTGAATCATAAAATTCTATCACTATCATAAGTAGATTATTTTTTCTATCGAATTACTAGAAAACTGCACATGGAATTTCCCTAAGAATTTCAATCGCAAACAGACATGATTTTAAGCAGAATCTAACCCACACTAGAAAACAAAAACAATTATCAGCATATTTCACACACCCCCACTTGAAGTTAAAAGCAATTGAAAACATATTTCACACCCAAAGTTGAAGTTAAAAGCAATTAAAAGCATATTTCATACCAACACTTGAAGTTGTAAGCAATTAAAAGTATATTTCACACCAACACTTGAAGTTAAAAACAATAAAAGAATATTTTGCAACCACAGTTGAAGTTAGAATAAATTACATGAATAATCCACAACCAAACTTGAAGTTAAAATCAATTAAAATCATATATCCCACCCACACTTGAAGTATTGAAAACATTGCACACCCACACTTGAAGTTAAAAGCAATTAAAAACATATTTCACGCCAACACTTGAAGTTATAAGTAATTAAAAAGCATATTTCCCCCACACTAGAAGTTATAAGCAATTAAAAGCATATTTCACATCCACACTTGAAGTTAAAAAAAATTAGAAATATTTTTCAAACCCACACTTGAAGTTAAAAGCGATTAAAAATCATATTTCACACCCACTCTTGAAGTTATGAGCAATTTAAAGTATATTTCACACCCACACTTTAAGTTAAAAGCAATTAAAAGTGTATTTCATACTCAAAATTGAAGTTTAATGTAATAAAAAGCATATTTCATACCCACACTTGAAGTTATAAGCAGTTAAAAGTATATTTCACACCCACACTTCAAGTTAAAAGCAGTTGAAAGCATATTTCACACCCACACTTGAAGTTAAAAGCAATTGAAAGCATATGCCATACCCACACTTGAAATTATAAGCAATTAAAAGTGTATTTCATTCTGACAATTGAAGTTCAATGCAATATAAAGCATAATTCATAACCACACATGAAGTTATAAGCAGTTAAAAGTATATTTCAAACTCACACTTGAAGTTAAAAGCATTTAAAGCATATTTCCTACCCTCACTTGAAGTGAAATGCAATTAAAAGTATATTTCACACCCACACTTGAAGTAAAAAGTAATCAAAATAATATTTCACACCAATGCTTTAGGTTGAATGCAATTAAAAACATATTTCGCACCACACTTGAAGTTATAAGCAATTAAAAGTATATTTCAGAAAGTATATTTCACACCTTTGCTTGAAGTTAAAAGCAATTAAAAGAATATTCCAAATACACTTGAAGTTAAATGCAATAAAATGTATATTTCATACCCACATTTGAAGTTAAAAGCCGTTAAAAGCATATGTCATACCCAAACTTGAAGTTAAAAGCAATTAATAGCATATGTCATACCCACACTTGAAGTTGAATGTAATTAAAATTATATTTCACACCCACACTAGAAGTTAAATGCAATAAAAAGTATATTTCACACCCACACTAAAAGTTAAATGCAATAAAAAGCATATTTCACACCCAAACCTTAGGTTAAAAGCAATTAAAAGCCTATTTCACACCCACACATGAAGGTAGAAGCAATTAAAAGCATATTTCACACCTACACTTTAAGTTAAATGCAATAGTAGCATATTTAGCACCCACACTTGAAGTTATAAGAAATTAAAAGTATATGTCCCACCTACGCGTGAAGACAAATGCAATTAAACGTATATGTCATATCCAGACTTGAGTTATAAGCAATTTAAAGTATATTTCACACCCACACTTTATGTTAAAAGCAATTAAAAATATATTTCATAATCACAATTTAAGTTAAATGTAATAAAAAGCATATCTCATACTTACACTTGAAGTTATAAGCAGTTGAAAGTATATTTCATACCCACACTTGAAGTTAAAAGCAATTGAAAGCATATGCCATACCCACACATGAAATTACAAGCATTTAAAAGTGTATTTCATTCTGACAATTGAAGTTAAATGCAATAAAAAGCATATTTCATAACCACACTTGAAGTTATAAGCAGTTAAAAGTATATTTCAAATTCACACTTGAAGTTAAAAGCAATTAAAGCATATGTCATACCCTCACTTAAAGTTAAAAGTAATTAAAAGAATATTTCACACCGATGCTTTTGGTTGAATGTAATTAAAAGGATATTTCACACCACACTTGAAGTTATAAGCGATTAAAAGTATATTTCACACCCTCACTTGAAGTTAAAACCATTTTAAAGAATATTTCACACACTTGAAGTTAAATGCAATAAAAATATATTTCATACCCACATTCGAAGTTAAAAGCAATTAAAAGCATATGTCATACCCACACTTGAAGTTAAAAGCAAATAATAGCGAATGTCATACCCACACTTGAAGTTAAATGCAATTAAAAGTATATTCCAAACCAACACTAGGAGTAAAATGCAATAAAAAGCATATTTCACACCCAAACCTGTGGTTAAAATCCATTAAAAACCTATTTCACACCCACACTAAAAGTTAAAAACAATTAAAACTTATTTCACACCCACACTTTAAGTTAAATGCAATAGTAGCATATTTCACACCCACACTTGAAGTTATAAGCAATTAAAAGTATATTTCCCACCTACGAGTGAAGATAAAAGCAATTAAAAGTATATGTCATACCGACATTTGAAGTTAAATGCAATGAAAAGCATATTTCATACCCACACTTGAAGTTATAAGCAATTAAATTTCACACCCACACTTGAAGTTAAAAGTAGTTAAAAGCATATGTCATACCCACACTTTACAGTTGAATGGAATTAAAAGTATATATTTTAAACTGTCAGTTTAAAGGTCGCTCATAAATGCCAGAGGCAAGGGATACTGGCAATGTCGTAGAGACTCACAATATAGGCCTATACACGTAATCAGCCCCCAAGCCACATCTTTATCTATGTAGGACTAAGTAGAGTCAGGCAATGGCTGTTGATGACTCTGTATCTAGACCTATAGATTCCCCCAAAGCCGTAAGGATGGTGAGGTTGCCAGACAGGTTAGTTTTCAATAGGCTACGACAATTAGTAGTTTGAAATAAAAAAAATTAAACATATTTAAGTATCACTTTATGAAATATGACTTATTGAATATTCATATGTGGGTACAAGTAGGGGCTAAAGAGACGCTGTAGAGAGAGAGAGAGAGAGAGAGAGAGAGAGAGAGAGAGAGAGAGAGAGAGAGATAGGCTGGGTTTCTCTGTGTTCTTTTCTGAATTGTCTTGACAAAAAGAGAGACGAACAGAAAAGACAAGCAGGAAACAGCCATTCTTGAGGGAATCTTATTAGTTCCCAGTTAATGAGCCGAGACCTTAATTTAATTTTTTTACTTTCTTTATTTCATTATATTTTAAACTATATTCGGTTGTATGTCAAGGTGTAATATAATTCATTGATGTATTAATTACTTCAATAATCTATTAATCTATCTATCTATCTATCTATCTACTTATCAGGTGAACGGCGAAAACAGTATATCAATCTTCAATCCAATATTGAAAGGAGAAATTTTTCACAGAGGCGCTCTCTCTCTCTCTCTCTCTCTCTCTCTCTCTCTCTCTCTCTCTCTCTCTCTCTCTCTCTCTCTCTCTCTCTGACGCTAAAAGATTTCACAACTGTGTCATTATGAAACATTTATTTGATAATAATAATAATAATAATAATAATAATAATAATAATAATAATAATAATAATAATAGCAACAACAAAAAACAGCAATAATAATAATAATAATAATAATAATAATAATAATAATAATAATAATAATAATAATAATAATAATTGTAAATGATGATAATGATAATAAATAATAATATTAATAATAATAATAATAATAATAATAATAATAATAATAATAATAATAATAATAATAATAACAATAGAATTAATAATAATAATAATAATAATAATAATGATAATAATAATAATAATAATAACAACAACAACAACAATAATAATAATATCAATAAAAATAATAATAATAATAATAATAATAATAATAATAATAACAATATTATAATAATACTAATAACAGCACCAAGAACAACAACAAGAATATTAATAGTAGTTATAAACAATAATAATAATAATAATAATAATAATAATAATAATAATAATAATAATAATAATAATAATAATAATAATAGTAATAATAATAACAAAAACAACAACAATAATAATAATAATAATGATATTAATAATAATAATAATATTTGTTGAAAATAATGTCTGCCTCTGCTGCATTGATCTTATGCATACAGCCAGTAACTGAATAAAATTCATCCTTCATGGTGGGTAGTCAAATTCGGGAATAATTGGCGAGTCAAGGTTTTAATGTAGAAGGGGCCATAACAAAAGTGTCATCTATTTATCTCACATACACATCTGGAAGACGTATTCGTGAGAAAATCCCCTCTTCAACAACTTCCATATAAAAGTTGACAAAAAGCACACCAAGGGGAGAGCCCATCGCTACACCATCCTTCTGTATATACGTGTGGCCCCTGTGTATGGTAAAAGGGGACTTCTTAGTACATATTTCAAGCAGAGTTCGGAGGGCCTCCTCGGGGATGTTCAGGGTTGTAGTAGAAGGGTCCCCGTAGTCTCTCCAGGAGCGAGTCGATCGTCTCTCCAACAGATACGTTAGTAAAAAGTGACCCCACATCCAGGGAAGCGATGGTGCCACTGGTGGGGGATCCTTTTTGTCTTGGCCCCTTCTACCCAGGACATCAAGACCCTCCTCAGGACGTTTGAGGAATGCAGCTGCCTGAGGTTTACTGTCGAACATAACAAAGATGTACGGCTACCATTACTAGATGTTCTCATATCTCCTAGCCATACCAGATTTGATACTAGTGTGTACATTAAGCCCACTAACCTCGGGTTATGCTTGAATGGAGACAGTGAATGCCCTACCAGATACAAGGCCTCTACCACCAAGGCCTAAGTCTGCAGAGCCCTCTCCCACTGCTCCTCTTGGGCTGCCACACACCAAGAACTCGACCGAGTCGCCCAGGTCCTGGTGAACAACGGTACATAATAGTCATATCTCCCCTGTGTATAAAAACGCAGAGGTCAAGTTGACTATTTGTCACCAAACCAGCAAAACGAGGCCTCTCATCATGAGGAACAACTCAGCCCCGCTGACTCAGGATATTCTCAAACAGACCAACATGGTCCATTCCTACTTATGCCTTGTTCCAGGATTATTAGGTTAACGTAAAAATATTATTTCTTTTGTTTATTTAAATCAGCCTTGTTTTCTTTTAAGTTAATTTTTTGCTGAGTATGTTTACTCTTGTGCTACCGTAAGTTAAATGGATTTACGATTGTTTGTCAGTGTTTTTACGCCTCCTCCTCTTCCTTTGTGTATTAGTGAACTATCGTTTTAACGAATGTTATTCTTTTGCTTTGAGTGTTTATAAACACTGGGAAGGTGATGAGTGGACATGGTCGACCGTACTGTTTCCCGTCACAGCTTTTATTTTGATTTGGAGGACAACTTTGGATACTTACCTGTTGGACCACTCACTTGGATAATTCCCTCACGGATTTTGGAAGAAGCACATGTACGTCTGTTGTGTGTGTGTTCCTGGATCACGGCTATTTCTTGCGCAGGTGTTGCTGTCACCTGCGACCTTTACACTGCTGCTGAGGGTTTAGCAGACGCTCTGTTATCTGCGACCGCGGTTTCTACCACTTATTCCCGTCGGGGAATTTTTACGGGACCTGTGTTGTCGCTGTATCCCAGCACTGGATTTTTGTATTTACTTTCCTTGTCATTCTCGTCCAGCTGCTATATACGGGAGTGAGAGCACCTTGGCTCGTTAAGTGACAAGTAGGGAGGCGTCCGCCAGGTAAGACGTATTATCGTTCCTCTTGTATCGGGAAATGTGTTGCCCTTCAGTACCTGGTGTACAGTTTTGGCCTTTCCGTTAGCAGCTTGATGGACTGATCACGGCCCTGAATTCAACTCCTCTGCTGGTACTTCACTTGTGGTGAAATCTGTTATTTTTGCCAATTTTGATTATTTATATATATATATATATATATATATATATATATATATATATATATATATATATATATATATATATATATATATATATATATATGTATGTGTGTGTATATATATATGTATATATATATGTATATATGTATATGTATATGTATATGTTGTTATATTTGTTTGTGTGTTAGTATTTAGTGGACCGAGTTCCACATTGTTTAGCTTTGTGTTGTAGGTAGGAATAATAAGGGTTTCTTTGTTATCACATCTTACTTCCTTCTACCTTATTATTATTTTTAGGTTATTGATTATTTTGACTAGCCTTATTTGGATCCACCTTGTTATTAATAAGCGTTTCCTTTCTTGGAATTTTTTCCTGTTTAGGGCTTAGTGTAGTAGCTTCAGGTTTTCTTTTGAGTTCACGAGAACCAGGTATTTGTTTTCTTGAATATTCTGTACAATTAAGTGTATTTAATCTCACAAGGTTGATTTAAGTCATTGTTCTAATTTATAATAAATATTGTTAAGTTTTCTTGAGTTTCTGTTTCCGTCCTTTTTTGTCACTGACGTGCATGTACTGACTGCAATCCTTGCAAATATGAAGACCTTAAAAGAACCTGTACTGCAACCTGGGAGGTTGTAAAGAGTATGCTCTGGTTGTTACATAAGAATGAACACCATGCCTCTGTCAAAGAGACTGTCTTGTCATGTCCAAAGAGGTATAATAAAAGCTCATGCCCTCCACGTCCACAACAACAACATCAAACGTGATGAAATAATTAAGAACATCGAGATCATAGGCCGTGTTCCAGATAGAAGGAGACTTCGCATAATTGAAGCACTCCTTATACAGAGAGAAAAGCCAACTCTCAACACTACCCAGGAAATGTTCCTCCTTCCCTCCTGTCAAAGGAACAACACACAGAAAAGTAACCTAACTATCCATGAAACCTCCAACCAGCACAATCCAACAGATCAAGACATAACCAACCCCGACAGCTTTAATCAGTGATAGGATAGTCTGCCTATCCTATATACCCTCTCGGTGAGCACTCCCACCAATCAAAGCGCAGCTCCCAGAGGACAAGATGGTGACTCAACACCCATGAGTGAGTGGGAAGGCAGTCTGGCTGTTCTACAGCCGCTCTCGGCGAGCAGCTTAGCCAATGAGGACCAGCCATTCTATTCACTCGCGGTATTTCGACTCATGCTTGCTGGCGGGGTCTTTTGTTATTTTAAAAAAGGTGGCGTAATGACTGCCATTACTAACAATATATATATATATATATATATATATATATATATATATATATATATATATATATATATATATATATATATATATATATATATATATATATATATATATATATATATGTGTGTGTGTGTGTGTGTGTGTGTGTGTGTGTGTGTATGTATATAATCTGTGTACAAACTAATACGCTTATATGTTAGAAACATCGGGAACTATTATATATTTTGTATTCAGGAGAATCATCTGGACAGACTACAATAATCCCTCAAAAACCTCATATCAACATCCCTGACATATATTTTTTCCACATTTATTTTAAAACACAAAATGGACAACCACACAAAAAATGATTAAACGCTTTTCCATTCAACTGAATAAGGTTAAAATAAGCTAACTCTGTTCAGTGTTTCATGCCAACTATTCTCTTTGGAATCGTTCGCTGGCAACTTTTGTTTACGAACAGTGAGGATAAACGTTTCCACTGCAGCCACGTGGAATCTACAATAATTAGGATATAAAAAGGCCCCATTGTGCCGTTGATGTTTGTGTCATTCATCGTGTTACGATGACAGATTTTTGTGGAGGAATATTATTCTAAATCCTTTTTTTGGGTGAATTACGGTTAAAATGACGGTTTTTTTTATCAAAGCACGTTAGATTGGGAATATAATAGAGGAATGACTTTTAATTAGCCTGATCGTTATATTCATTTATAAAATGCAATATGTTTGCTGAACTATAAACGCAAGAGCAAACAGTGGCACATGCGCGCGCGCACACACGCACACACACAAACATATATATATATATATATATATATATATATATATATATATATATATATATATATATATATATATATATCTCTCTATAAACTTTCTCATACCACGGGATCAGGGGCCCATGGGGAATCAACTCAAAGATAATAGCTAAATGCTAATAGTTAATATTACATGTTTAAAACACATGACGTAATATGTCATGTTGGAGGAAGGTGCTAGCCGTGGGACTTGCTGTAGTCATTCAAATCATAAAAAGGACGTACAAATGCAACCTCGACAATGTAACTTTTTTCTCAACTTTCAACACATTGTTTCAGCGTGTGAAAGTTTGTGACGTCACCGGATGCAGGTGTCTTCCGAGTTTATGACGAAACTCATATAAACTAAGCATACGATATATGTGATATCGATAAGTTAGTCAGTTCATATATATACTTCACCAGAATTGGTCATCTGACCAACCCAGCTTCCTCCAGTGATGGAGATGTTTAACTCTGTTGTTTTTATAGAATAAATACTTTAAAGCTAATAAGATGTATTCTGTTATCCAGTTATACACATCTGAAACAACACATACTCAATTTGTGCTTATAACAGTAGCACACCAATAAATAGTGGCAGCGGTTAAACTCTAAGAATTAGAGAAAGATCTTCAAGACTTCCCAATAAAAGCTTTAAAACAAGAGAAAGATCTTCAAGACTTCAAAATAAAAGCTGTAAAACCAGAGAAAGATCTTCAAGAACTCAACATTATCTACATGAATCTACAATTTTAACTAAGTATTATAGTCCAACGGAACAGTTAACATTAACGAATGTTATGAATACAAAATGAATCTTCAATCAACATCCTAGGAAACCCAAGGACTGGCGTTCAACAATTGCAAAACATACCCAGGAAGCACTACATTCAACAAGAAACTCGAATGATAGATTGCTAACAAAACATCAAGAGAGAGAGAGAGAGGACGTGTCGACATCACACAGACCCATATATAAGCTAAGTACAAATTTTTTAGTTCATTCCAGTTTGGACAGTGAAGTGTAGTTATCACGAGTCGTTAGTCGATTATTACTGGGGTGAGTGAATTGCTAATCTTTGTTAAAGGAAACTCCGAATTCTCATTTAGAATTTTTCTTTCTTTGTGCTAATTCCTTTTTCTTTCAGAAATTCTCGGGAAATGTTTTGGGATTAGTAACATTGTTTGGGGAATTTTGTTATACATATGCGTTTACGCAGTGAGCGTCTGTACTCATATAGATATTTTGATAGAATTGCAAGGGGTCAAAGAGATAGGAAAAAAAAAATACAGCAGTCATGACTCCCCCTGTGAGCCCTTCCCCTGGACCTAGTGGTGTAGGCCAGACTAATCCTCCTCCAATTGTGACGCTTGTAAATGTCAGGTTAGCAATCCTTCCTTTTCAGGGTCGAGTCAACGGGTTCTTGCCACAAAATGTGGAGTCATGGATTTCATCCGTCGATGCCCATTTAAATGCCAAACAAATCGTAGACCCTTTTGTACAATTACAAGAAGCTAAAAGTTTTATAGATTTTTCTAAGGGGGATGCGAGTGCGTATTTAAGAGGTGTTTCATTTCAAGAAGCAGTTACCTGGGATGATTTCAAAGTTAGGTTACGCGCGATCTATGGGGGTGAGGAAGCCTTGGATGTAGTATTAACGTTACGAAATACACTTAATCAAGCCACTATGAATCGGCTTAATGTTATTGAGAGAGCAGCTCTCATAGCTGATAGGCTTAACGAATATCAGGACATTTTAGGTCATTCCACTTGGGTTACTAACGATAACATCTCCGTGAAAGATTTTTTACGATTAATGTACTTAACTTGCATGACACCTATGTTGCCTGAAGCTTTAGTGCGGTGTTTTGATAAGAAGTTAACGCCTGCAAGTACGGAATTGGATGTCTATAAACAGATAAAGAAACACATGTCCAAGTGTCCAGATCTCGATCCCGTGTTAACTCAAGTTTTTGCAAAGAATGAAACAAAGCCACAAACAGTGAACGTAGTTAGCAGTCCAGTAGCGGGAATGACGTGTTATAACTGCAAATGTCAAGGTCACTTAAGCGCAGACTGCAGAACGAAATTTTGCTCAATTCACAACACTGCAACGCATTCATATAGTCAATGTTACTCGTGTAAGACACAACAATAACCCAGAAATACACAGTCAATTCCACAGTCAGTTCCATATGGAAATAAAAAGAAAAATCCTCATTTTAACAATAAGAAGAAACAACCAAATGTCAATGCAGTTCAGAGTCCAAAACAAACAAACACTTCTTCAAATATCGCTGAGGCTTGGTCGTCAAACCAGACCTCGCAAGGTCAGACTAATTTTCAGAATTTGCAGAGCAAAGCAAATACCACATAGTTAACTCTAGAGGGGAAGAGAGTGATGTTGGGTCAAGGTCATTCATGTCAACATCAATAGTATTGAATAATCAATTTAATGTTTTATCAGATAATTGTGAGACAATAGATTTTCCTATGAAACACAGGGCCGAATTAAGTAAAACAGTGCATGCTCCCGTAGATTTGCAACGAATTCATACAATAATAAGCCAAAATGAGTTACGGCCAACCTTATATGCTGTAAATTTAGAACACAAATCCTTTACGTTATTTTTTGACTCTGGTAGTCCACGTAATATCATGGATTTGAGGACACATCATTTGTTTTTTTCGAACTTTCCGATTGAAAAATCCGGAATTAAACTTTCGGGTATAGGAAATAATGAATTAAATGTCATAGGCATAACTCATGTTCAGTTCAGAGTCGGTAATCGCACGTTTGCCGATACATTTGTTGTTGTAAAAAACATTATTATGTATCCAGCTGTAATTATAGGCTACCCATCTATGGGAAATCAAAACATTATCTTAGCTCCTGCTAAGCACGGCGTGTATATCAAAGGGAAATTCTATAAGTCTTCTAATAACTTAAAATCAGTTTTGGATAAAAAGGAGACGACAAATGTAACCGTAACGTACGTTGAAGAACCAATAACTGGTTTCACTAATAAAGAAATAATATACGCGACCCAGCAGAATTCTCGTTCACCCGTAATATCATCTTGCACGCAATCTATCGAACCAAACCTACCTTCGAATTTAATAGTGCAAATAAAGAAAACATTACCGGTATCTGAAATATTAATCCTTTCCGATGCTTTGAAAACTAACGGATTGTCTGTCACACAAGCTATTTATACAGTAGGCTCACATCAGCAATGTAATATCGAAGTCTGTAATCATTTAAATAACACTTTAGTAATTCACAAAAATCAACATATCTTGGATGTAGAAGTTTATAAACATCGTATTCTTACCGTTGCTGAAATCAATCACTCTCAATCAGTTGCTGATGAATCCCTTTTGCGATCTATTAAAAATAAAATCAATAAGGACATTCAAGACGAAGAAATTCAGAAGAAAATTTTTGAACTTTTAACTAAATATCATGATTTTTTTTCCACTACGGATGGATCCTTAGGAAAAACGGATGTGATCGAGCATCAAATAAGGTTAAAGGACAAGCAGAAAATTATCTATGTACCCTCGTACAGACTCCCTATGAAATTCCAGAATGAAATGAATGATGAAGTAGGTAAAATGCTAGAAGAAGGAGTCATTAGGAAATCAAACAGCCCTTATAATTTTCCTTTAATAGTTGTACCGAAAAAAGATCGAACATGGCGTATCTGCGTCGACTTTCGTCGTCTAAACGAGGAAACGATCCCTGATCGATTCCCAGTGCCATGTACTGACGATATTTTATCTTTGTTAGGTCAGAATAAATATTTTACCAGTTTGGACTTACTTAAAGGCTTTCACCAGATATCATTAGAAGAAGATAGTATCCCATACACAGCCTTCAGCACAGCCAGGGGACATTATGAATTTTTACGGATGCCTTTTGGTTTACGTTGTGCTCCTATAACATTTACAAGAATGATTAACATAGTGTTTGGAGACTTCTTAGTGGATATATTGCATGCCTATATGGATGATCTTGTAATCTTTTCCAACACCTTAGAAGAACATCTACGTAAGTTAGAACTAGTACTACAGAGATTAAGACAACATAACTTAAGGGTAAAGATTAGTAAGTGTGAATTTTTCAAAACAGAATTAATATATTTGGGTTTCATGGTGTCAAGCCAAGGTCTTAAAGTAGTCCATGATAAGGTGTCGGCTATACGTAATTTTCCCATACCTACTAATGTCAAGGGAATACAGCAATTTCTGGGTTGTAGTGGATATTACAGGCGTTTTATACACAACTATTCAATAATAGCCGCTCCTTTAACTGATCTTACGAAGATGGGCGTAGATTTCATATGGTCTGAGCAACATCAACAGGCGTTTAATACTTTGAAAGATGAACTGTGTAGTTCTCCTATCTTAAAATTTCCTGACTTCGGTAAGGAATTCTTCATTGCAACAAACGCCTCAGACTTAGGAGTAGGAGGGGTATTGCTTCAGCAATATGATAAACAATTTTTCCCGATAGCTTTCTATTCTCGAAAATTGAGAACTTCCAAAAGTAAGTATGCAGTAATAGACAAGGAAGTGCTAGCTATTGTTAAATCGCTAGTGCATTTTAAGTTCATAATTTACGGTTATCCCGTTAAGGTTCTTACTGACCATAAACCACTAACTGAGTTCTTTAAAGGCTTCAACCACAGCCCTAAACGAACTCGGTGGCATTTGATCATTCAAGATTTTGGCGCAAGAATCGGGTATTTACCTGGGAAAGCAAATATCATTGCAGATGCATTATCACGCAACCCCGTGTCATTTTGTACGGAGCCTTTAGCTGAATTAATAGATATATCAACATTCATGCCTATTGTAAAAATAATATCTGAACAAGAAGATTTAGGCTGGAGCGCTGAATTGTTACAGACTGAGCAAAGAAAAGATCAGAAAATAGAAACAATTATAAATGCTTTGAAAGGCAATCATAAGGAAAAGGAATATATAAAGTATAAGCGGCAGAATTATATAATCAAAGATAATATTCTGTGTAGGACTGTGACAAGGAAAACCCGCAATACACCACATGTAACTATCGACCAGGTAGTAGTACCAATCTCACTTATTTCCACTGTTCTGAATTGGTTGCATTCAAATCCATTCCATGGACACCCTGGGTTCTCATTAATGTCACAGAAAGCCAAATCATTGTTTTATTGGCATACAATGCTTACAGATATAAAAAGACACATAGCTAATTGTCGCACATGTCAGGAAAACAAAGGGCATACGAAAACACCTGTCAGCCTAGGAGCTTATACTGTGCCCAATCAACCCTTTGAAAGAATACATTTAGATTTGTTAACAGGATTTTACGAGTCAGACAGAGGAAATAAGCACCTCTTAGTAATTATAGATGCTTTAACTCGATATACAGAACTAATAGCGCTTAAAACTAAAACTGCGATTGAATGCGCTAGGAAGTTTTACGAGTGTTACATTTGAAAACATGGAATTCCACACATGATAATCTCAGACTCGGGTGGTGAAATTAATAATCACTTTCTTACCTCATTGTGTGAATTCCTCAACATAAAGAAAATAAATACCATGATATATCACCCAGAGTTGAATGGGCTAGTGGAAAGAGCAAATAGGTAGATATTAAATATATTAAGGGTAACACTAGGGGGGTCAGACCCCAACTGGGATATTGCAATACCGGCGGCACTGAGTACTCTGAATCATTCATATCATATATCAATTAAAATGTCACCGCATGAAGCATTGTATGGTACCCCAGTTAGAACGCCTTTCCATGTATTAACGCCTACAACTAATCTATCAAATCCTTTAAAAGAATGTATAAATGCAAGTATAAGTCTATATGATATCCTTCGAAAGAATTTAGAAGAATCACAAATCATAATGAAAAGGAATCATGATAAAATAGCGAAACCAACTAAAACATATACCGTGGGTGATAACATCTATATTCAAATCAATGTCAGAAAAGGGCTCAACTATAAACTAACACCTAAGTTTGAAGGCCCATTTAACATTTTGGAAACATTAACGGCCAATAGGTTTAGAGTTCAAAACGTATCCCAACCCACGGATGAGAGAATAGTACCATTGGCTCACATAAGAAATTAAAAAGAAAAGAGAGGAAAAGAAGTGAGGGAAAATTTTATTCTGTTTTATGTGATTAAAAGTTTTCTTTTTAATACAGGAGTAATTACATATATTTTTTCTTGTTACAGGTTTCCAAGATGAATTTTTTGTTGTTGGGAGTGATATTGTTCGCTCAGACATTTTTCTCGTATGGGATGAGCTCTAAGACTAAAAATATATATTTTAAATATGGCAATATAGTTGAAAGACAAGAAGACATTTTTATTACATCAACCAACGTAATTGTAGAAGTGAATATGCAAGCAATTTTTCTTCAAGAGAATGATGTCATTAGCTTAAGAACCGCCATTTCAAGGTTTTCTGCATCATTGGATGAGTTGCATAGAAGACATTTTCATTTGACTACTAAGAGTTTGCTTGGATCAACATTAAAAGTTGCAGAGATGCTATCTGATGACTTGAAAAATAAGACTGGCGAGACAGGATCTTTAGCTTATGACCTTTTGATGTGGACTGTAGGACACGAACATAAAGAAAGACGGAATCCGTTTATTTATGCTGCATTAAGCATCTTTGGGTCTGTTGCAAGTTTAGGTTTAGGAATTTCCAATCGTCTTAAAATTAGTAATCAAAATAAGAAAATTCAGTTCTTGACTCATAAAGATGAATTGATTATGTCAGAACTAAGGAATCAGTTAGCTTCAATCAATAAAATTATGGATTTATTAAATGAACATTCAGATAATATCGTTCAAATTATGGAAGTACAGGATTTGCTGGCAACATTAACGTATTATGATTCAAAGATAGATCACATACATAACAGAATTACACATTTCATTGAGAAATCCAAGGATTATGTAGAAGCTATCACGTTAGCAACTAAAGGTGTATTGTCGCCCCATTTGTTGCCTATAAGTTACTTAAAATTAATTCTGAAGAACGGAAGGGATAAACTAGGCTATGTTCCTTTGTTAGACGAACATAGGTTAGAATTTTATTACAGCCTAATTACAGTAAACGTAGATAATAACAAAATTAGGATTACAATTCCCTTTGATTCTTCTGATGCCTGGCAATCTTATAGGATATCACCATTTCCGACTTTCATGACGAATCACTCAAATCCAGTAATATCCAGTTTGACAGGACACGTATTGATTTCCCCAGACAAGGAAACATATACGGTCATTAAAGACTTAAATCAATTAACTCACTGTTCAGACGCAATGGATAGAAAAATATGTACAACTGACTCATTTGAATTCCATAAAAACTTAATGGATTCATGCGAGTTAGGTATAGTGCTAGACGGTGCTCTCTCCCATACAAGTGAAAATTGTCTGGATAAGCTTTATCCCTTTGACAATAATAAGTTCAATTGCAGACTGAATAATGGCTCGTGGATACGATACGACAAGGACGGCTTCAATGTATCATGCCCTGACGGATCCACGTCCTTCACACATATCTTCGTCGCAGCAGATGGTTGTGTCGGAACTTCCCCGAATTCCATGGTGACTGGTCTACGGACAATCACCAGAGAACGAGCCTACTTCGCGAACTTCACGTGGACCTCTACAATGCCAGCACTTCCTCTCCCGTACAACGGACATGTGGCAAAGCGGTTGATGAAACTTACCGAAAAGGACCACCTGTCACCAACTTATAAAGAAATTCTTCACCCCATACTACTGGCTGGTTTGTGTATCACGGTGGTGATATTTATCGCCGTGAACATCCTTGTTTGGCGTAGATTACGGCACAGCAAGCAGCTAAAAAGGAATGAGTTGCCTAGCCCCGACAATACGCCCTATTTGATCCAGTTCAAAGCTGTTTGAGTGGCCACCTCATTCGCTAAGGGAGTAATTTGTCGGGAAGATGTTTGTATGAAAAGCTGATTAGTACGCTAGTAATATGTAATTAAAGAAATTTTCTACATTTGCATTGTTAAAAATACATTTAAAACAACATTTAAAAAAAAATAATAAATAAAATAAAAAAGGATATAAATCATTTTTTTCTCTCGGCATCTAATAAAAATATATAAGCCGGAATGTTAAAAAAGAAAAGAGAAAAAAAATAAAATATATAACAGAATCTATGGGCATCTAATAAAATATATCAGCCCTATATATATATATATATATATATATATATATATATATATATATATATATATATATATATATATATATATATATATATATATATATATATATATATATATATATATATATATATATATATATATATATATATATACGAAACCATGGTACATGTACGTACCAGGAATTCCTGTTTGTGCAATAAAAATTGAGTATTTTGTTTCTGACAAAGGTAACAATTATTCTTTATCAAGTTACCGAATCATATGTAAGTCAGAAGTTTTTTTGTTTTTTGGTACCATATAATCATTTGCTAGCAATGTACCATATATATGATCTTGGTTTTATCATGCATTTTTCTTTTTGCTTTGGTAATATCTTTTTTGTATGCATTATTGTTATTATTTTCTAATGTGCCTATTTGAACATTCGTCCTCGGTTGATTATGGCTAAAGTTAAACAAAGAATAATACGTATGTCCAGTCACACCTAATAACCATGTTTCGGCTTGTTGTTAAATTTTTGTAAAAAAAAATTGAGATAGCTGGCCGAGCTAATGTAATGATTAGAATAGTTAAAATTACATGTTTAAAACAAATGACGTAATATGTCATGTTGGTTGGAGGAGCTAACCCTGGGATTTGCTGTAGTCATTCAAATCGTAAACAGGATATACAATGCAAACCTATGCAAACCTCGGCAAATTGACATTCTTCTTAAACGTCAACACATTGTCTCAGCGTGTGAAAGTTTGTGACGTCACCGGATGCAGGTGTCTTCCGAGTTTGTGACGTGTCTAAAGTAAACTAAGCATACGATATCTGTGATATCGATAATTTAGTCAGTTCATATCTATACTTCACCAGAATTGGTCATCTGGACCAACCCAGCTTCCTCCAGTGATGGAGATGTTTAACTCTGTTGTTTTTATAGAATAAATACTTAAAAACTATTAAGATGTATTCAGTTAATCCATTTTCATACATCTGAAACAACACTTACTCAATGTGTGCTTATAACAGTAGCACGCCAATATATATATATATATATATATATATATATATATATATATGTAATAATACTAGTCAGATCTCATTCAGAATCTAACTTTATCTGCAAATAATCTCACAATTTCCATCTAATTCTGGGCATGAAAATATATTTTAATGAAATTTAAATCACCTTTCAATAATATTATTTTTATTATTATTATTACTAGCTAAACTTCAACCCTAGTTGTAAAAGCAGGATGCAATAAGCCCAAGGACACCAACGGGGAAAAATTACCCAGTGAGGAAAGGGAATAAGGGAATAAATAAACTACAATAGAAGTAATGAACAAGTAAAATAGAGTATTTTGAAAAAAAAATGTAACAACATTAAAACTGATATTTCATATATAAAACTATAAAAAGAGACTTATGTCAACTGGTTCAAAATAAAAACATATAGTGCAAGTTTGAACTTTTGAAGTGCCACCGATTCAACTACCCGTTTAGGAAGATCATTTCACAGCTTGGCCACATCAGGAATAAAATTTCTAGAATACCGTGCAGTTTTGAGCCTCATGATGGAGAAATCATGTCATATGTCTAATATCTTATACATTTTTGCCATAATTTAGCCTATTTATATTCATTGAACAAAATCCAGTTTCATCTCCGTAGGAACTACGTTTGAACCCTTATTTCAAACTAAAGAGGCAATACACACACACACACACACACAAAATAAACCGTTTTGTTACACTTGTCCGAAATTCTCTTTGAAATAGAATGAAATTGAAGTTTCATTGGCTTCTATAGTACAACATTTCCCGTTTTCACTCAAACCAAGAGTTTTATTACTCTGCCCCTTATTATTATTATTATTATTATTATTATTATTATTATTATTATTATTATTATTATTATTATTATTATTATTATTATTATTTCAAGTAGTTGACCCTCTTTAAGGCAAGTTTTGTTAAAGATAATGTCTGCCTCAGTTGCATTGATCTTGTGCCCTGTCTTCTCATAGGCTCTTATTATCTTCTCTTCAGAATTACTGCATACAGCCAGTTGTCTAATTGCTAGCTTCATGCAGTAATTCTGAAAAGCAGATAAATAGTGTGATTAGGAAGACTGGGTACAAGATCAATGCAATTGAGGTAGTATTATCTTTAACAAAATTATTATTATTATTATTATTATTATTATTATTATTATTTTTATTATTATTATTATTATTATTATTATTATTATTATTATTATTATTATTATCATTATCATTATTATTATTATTATTAGCGAAACTACACCCTAGTTGGAAAATCAGGCTACTGTTTGCTCAAGGGCTCCAACAGGAAAAAAAATAGCCTAATTAGGAAAGGAGATAAGAAAATAGATAAACTATGTGAAAAGTATTGAATAAAGAATATAAGATATTTCAAAATCAGTAACAACATTGAAATAGATCTGTCATTTATAAACTAGGAAGAGAGACTTATGTCAGCATGTTCAACATGAAAACTTTCGCTGCACGTTTAAGCTTTTGAAGTTCCATTGACAAAAAGACATATCAGAATAATATATAATTAACAAAAGTCTTGAGCAGAAATCCAAATAAAATTTCTACATTTTCGCTTTTGCAATTTATTATAATTTTGTCAAAAGTTGAAAAAATTAATGTTTTCAATTTCGTATTACCCTAGAATGGTAACCTGGGGAGATATTCACCCAACTGAATCTGGCAATGACGTAGTACCCCCCCCCCCAAGGGGTTGGGGGAGGGACTCCAGTGGCTCAGTACCTTCAGTGCCTTATCTGACTTGGTTGGTGAAGGGTGTGTGGTCCCGCGCTCTTGGCTGGTTTTTTGGCTAGAACGAATTTCGGGAGAATTTCTCCCAGGGTTACTGTTCCCGTATGTTGTACATACGGGTGGAATTCTCCCAGTGTTACTCTGTATTTTTTATGGAATGGTGAATGCTGCCAATGTAAACTCTTACATTTTATACAAGGAGAATATGGAAAGAGGGGGCAAGTCATATCACGCCAGAAATTCATGCTGCAGCTCGGGAAGGCCCTATTCACCCCATGGGCCACGTCACGTCTGTGGTGACTGTATCTAACAGGTGAGTGTATATATAGTACTGTATGTGTTTCATTGATGTACTTTGAGTCATTTGAAGCATAATTTGCCATACTGCAAGTGTTGAATAGAAAAAAATTAATTTGGTATGTACTGAAAAATTTACCATTTTTTGTCTGTCTCCCATACAGATTGTATACGAGCTTGGGAGATGGGATTCAGCCAGTACGTAGTCCCATGACAGTAGAGAGTTCTACACCAACAAAAAACAAAATTCGGAAATAATTTTTTTTTTGTCAATTTAATTAGTAAAGTACTCCAAGAAAAGTCTATTTTTTTCTGTATTTTTGAAAAAAAAATAAAAATATGATTTACAGGAGGATTTCATTTATAATAGCCTCAATAAGAGAGAAGGAGTTATATTTCATTCGTATGTGTTCCAAATAACAAGATTTTCAGGATAAGTATTTTATTTTAATTATTTAATTACCGGGTGAAATTCACCCAGGGTTACCTTTCATGTTACGGAAATGGAGGGTTACCGTTCTAGGGTTCGAATTAATGTCAAAACATATTCTTTATTTCACGAGCGTTTGTGGTTGCTGAAGGAAATGACCTAACCATAATTACATGTACTTTTCTAGATTCCACGAATCCCTGGAAATTGATATGGCAGCACCTTGCAGTAATGTGGATATAATGGTCGTACTTCCGGCATCAAGGTCAAGAGGATATTAGGAAATGTTTGGGAGATTACATAGCACGAAGTTTTTCTCTACTTTAGAATAGGGCTATGAATGCTAATGCTACTGTGCTCTTTCGTAAGGGGATTTCTTAATTTTCATTTAGTATATATAAATAAGGATTTATTTAAGCAATGTTTTTTTATGAAGTATAGATATATATTACTGCCTAAAGCCTTTAAATCCCGCCCATAAGTGGCAGAGGCCAGAGACCATAATATTGCCCTAACAAACAGGACTATGCCCTAGAGACTGACTATATATACTTATGATCAGCACCCATACCCACTCTCAACACAAGCTAGGACCAAGGAGGGCCAGGCAATGGCTGCCGATGACTCAGCAGGTAGACTTGTAGCCTCCCCCAACCCCCCATCCATAGCTCAAAAGGAGAGAGAGGTTCCAGCGACCAAAGAAACTAACTAGTTTGAGTGGGTCTAGAACCCAAGTTTGGCGTTCACCAATTAGGGATGTTACCACATTATTATTATTATTATTATTATTATTATTATTATTATTATTATTATTATATCTAGTGCATACCTAACAAAAGGAAATTAATCCTTAGTAAAATATGAATAAATTTTTGTGTAATGTATGTTCATAAAATAATCAATTGTTCATTGCGATTAACTACTGCAATAACAAAATGACTGAGATCACGAAAATCAGAAATGTATGAATCCATTTTGGCCCCCAACGAATATCATCAATAAAGGCTAATGCCACAACATCATCGCTTCTGTGGGTCTGACCAATTACCGGGCACCTACACGGAAAATGGACATAAGTCACATTTAGGACAGATGCCACTCAATGCACCCTGGTTTTTATGGACTTCTTTCCTTTCATTATTCTCTTGGAATTTTCTCCATTTCATTCGATATTACAAAGAGTGTTTATAGTTTCTTTTTCTTTTATTATTCTCTGATGATTTTCTAAATTTCCATCGATATTACAAAGGTTTACGTTTGCATATAACAGATTTATAGTCCTCCAACTCCTTACCTTTATTACTGTGCTTGAAATACTTTATTTTAATTGTTCATTACTTTTCAGATAGTTTATTTTTCCCTTATTTTATTTTCTGACTTGGCTATTTTTCCCTGTTAGAGCCTTTGAACTCATATCATCCTTTTTTTCCAAATAGAGTTGTAGCTTTACTACAACTACTACTACTACTACTACTACTACTACTACTAATAATAATAATAATAATAATAATAGGTAACTTCATTAAAGAAAATAATGTAGGTCTTAGAAAAAAAAGTACACTAAGCCTCATGTCTGTATTTTCAGAACGATCAAAACTTTTCATGGAAAGTCTTGGACTCTAGATTAAAATCAAGACATTATTGTTTATTCCTTAAATCAATAAGAGTTTCTCTATCTACAGAGTAAATATGTTCTCACATTTACTCTGCTTTTGAAAATATCCAACGAGCAAAGAGTGACCTAAGAACTACAGCAGAATGACCTAATGCACCTTACTGGCTATCCCCGAGAAGCACAAAGGCAGAGCCTCAGGTCGAACAGGTAGAGCCTATTTTTCAGAGAAAGCAAGAGGAAGTCAGAGAGTAAGAAAGTTACAAGCACCTTTAGTCTTGCCCCGAACAGTACCTGCCATTGAGATGGCTAATGGGACACACAAAAGGTGCATTAGAGAGAGAACTTTTTGTTTTTTTCTCAGTTTTATGATATGCTTTCAATGGTCGTTCTCTTATGGTCAATAGGAGAACTTTGGATAAGAATTCTGAAGTATAAATGGTGTGGAGAAACGCTGACAAGCAGGAAATAGACAGACAAAAGGTAAAAACTCTGACAAGCAGGAAACAGACAGAAAAAAGACAGACCGAAAGGACAGGCACAAACGCCTGCAGGCAGGAAATAAACAGACAAAAACAGACAGAAAGGCCAGGCACTAACCAATTCTTGAGTGCAATCAAATGATATTTAGTTTGACAAATAATCCATCATTGTAACTATCATCTAGGTTGACTTCTATATCAATAAATTGCACCATTCAATGAATAACTCTGAGATAATGCAAAACTCCACCCAAGTCACTCCATTACAATCCCATCATAATAGTAATAATGATGATAATAAAAATAACAATAATAATGATAATAATAGTAATAATAATAATAATAATAATAATAATAATAATAATAATAATAATAATGATAATGATAATGATAATGATACTGATAATGATAATAATAATAATAATAACTTATTATTATTATTATCATTAGTATTTTATCATTATTGTTATTAGCCAAGCTACAACCCTAGTTAGGAAAAGAACAGAAAGATTTAAATCCATAGGCTCCAACGGGGGAAATAGGTCAAAAAGAAAAGGAAATAAGGGAATAAATGAACCTTAAGAGAAGTAATGAACAATTAATATAAAATATCTTAAGATCGGCAAAAACGTTAGATTAGATCTGCTTCATATAAACTATGAAAAAATGATTCTATAAAGAAAACTAAAAAAAAAGAAAAAGAGAGTTGATTTCTATACACTTGATCAAAAGTCACTTGAAGTTACCAAAGCTTAGAGAAGACCAAAGTTCAAGAACGGTTTCCGATGAAAATCTCGTCTTTTATCACAGGATCTATTTCCTTGTTTGAGAAACTCTCTGTTTCTCTACTCTTTTTTTCTCTCTTTTACCCAATTGCTATGTTTTATCATTTTGTGAAAGGTTTTTATTGGTTAGATTCAGTTTATCCGTCAGGATCTTGATAGGATGAAGAGATGTAGTCTGGTGCCTAAAGAGGTATTTGCGCAAGGATACACAAAATGTATTTTCTGATTTCCTGTTACTTGAATATCAAAACGTTAAAAGAGTATATTTGGCTTTTATTCGGTAGATTGAATTCGCATTGCTTTTTATTAAGGTTTATAGAAGTGACTTTGAACCTTTTGTAGTTGGTTGCAACGAACCTGGTAAGTAATTATAATGTGGGTATATATTTACCGTAGCACAATATTCCTTAAGAAGAAAATGATTATTGCTTGGTGTGTATATTGGTATTTTGGAATGTTATGCTGCAAATAATTGGGGGGGGGGAACTCTTAAACTTGAAATTTTAGAAGTTATAAAATTTCAAAAGCTATGGGTGAAAACCCACAATTTAGAAGGGAAACCAAACACAAGTTGAACACCACCTAACCTAACCTAAAGGCTGTGTACTCAACCTACCCTAAAACTGAGTCTCAACCCTGTGTTAGCTGTTTCCCAGTAATTATATTTCTTCTCAATAACTTAATAAGAGAATACATAATTATATTACTAATAAAATAGCATACCTACTCTCACTCCATCATCTGTAAATTAAAACTAAATCATTCCTCCCAAATCCAGTGAGAAAACTATTGTTAGTTTAACTTAATTATAACTGATACAAAGAAACCTACTATGTGTAGACAGATATTCTTGAAATTAAAAGGGGAAAAATATCATCTTTATATATTGATAAATTCTGTCTAAACAAACACCCCTGCCTGGCGATCGCCAGACTGGGGTTTGATTCCTGCTCAAACTCGTTAGTTCCTTTAGAATCTGAAACCTTACCATCCTTGTGAGCTTCTATCTGCTAAGTCATCATCAACCATTGCCTGACCCTCCTTGGTCCTAGCTTGGATGGAGAGGCGCTTGGGCGTTGATCATATGACTAGGAAATTTTCTTACCTCTGCCATTCATGAGCGGCCTTTAAAACCTTAAATGAAGAAAAAGTATGACCTTATCTGAATAAGCAAAGAAAAGGTTACGTCGATCAGTAATGTATTCGAATAAATGGTAAAACATTATCATAAATCCTGATTCTCTTTTAATGATGAATAAACGCTTCTGTCAGGAAATTTGATTAATATAATATACGTTTTAGACAGAATAATTTGTTAAAGGTATATTGTAATATAAGAATATTTTCTTTTTGAAAATTTTTAATATTTCATCACATTTTTAAAGAATCATTATTCCAAACATTATTAGGATGTTCAGAGTAATTTGCTTTGCAGTTACAGAAATATTAAATTTAGATTAATGACTTTTGTTACTCTCACGTTATAATTGCGAATGAATTTCACCAAAGAATTTTTGCTAATCTTTACCATAATCTGTAGAATCGTTTGTTAAAGGTACATTGTAATATATGACTATTTTCCTTTTCAAAACTATTAATATTTCATCACATCATTGAGGAATCAACATTTAAAACATTATTAGGATGTTCAGTGCTTTCATATATAAACTATAAAAGAGAATTATGTCAGTTTCAACATTTAAAGTTTCACTGATTCAACTACCCGATTAGGAAGATCATTCCACAACATGGTAATAGCTGGAATAAAACTTCATTATTATTATTACTACTATTTTGATTATCAATAGCAAAGTTACGACCCTAGAAAAAAAAACAGGAGCTATAAACCCAAGGGCTCCAACAGGAAAGAATAGCCCAGTGAGCAAAGTGAATAAATAAACTATATGAGAAATAATGATGAAATAAAATAACATTTTAGGAAGAGTAACAATGTTAAAATATATCTATCATATAGATATGTCGGCCTATTCAACATAAAACATTCGCTACAAGTTTAAACTTCTGGATGTAAAATTAGACAGATGTCCTCTTGTGATAATATAATTGAAGCGTGTAATTATATATGAATAAGTAATGTAGTTAAAAAGAAATAACTTTTCTTTTAGAGTTTAGAGAAAATGAAGTAGAAAATATTAGAGACAATTTTAATTTCTTAAATTGTGGTAAAAATATATCAAGTAAAAACGAACTTGTCACGTTTAATTTCCTGTATTTATGAAATTGTTAAAATGATTACACGTATTCTGCCATAAGTTGCAACTCATTAAGGCAAAGGTGTATTCTGTGTAGGAAGAGATTTTATTTTCTAACTAAGATAAAAAGAAGCAGGAGAGAGAGAGAGAGAGAGAGAGAGAGAGAGAGAGAGAGAGAGAGAGAGAGAGAGACTAAAGATTCTATTTCATGCAAATTGTTATCTAATAAATTAAAAGATAGTTAAAAGAAATAAAAAAAGAAAATTCATATCTTCATAAATAACCTTAGGATTAAGAAATCAATTACTATCTTTAATAACAAGTAACCTAAATATTTTCCGAAACCAACAAAGGTTAATTTATCAATTACCCTGATTTTTTTGTAAGTATAAACATTTTACATTATAATTTCCTCACACAGAATTTACTCTCTATTACCTATTAAGCCACTGTTTTCAAGCCTTGGGTAGTGTCATAGCCACTGTGCCATGTTCATTCACTGTGTTGGTTTAGAGGTCTCTTGCTTTAGGATATACCTCGCCTATACTATACTATCTTATTTTTTCATCTTTTATAGATTATATACGAAAGATTGATTTTAATGATACTGTTCTTAAAATGTTTTTTATAAAATATTCATAGCTTTTCTTTTATTTTATTTCCTTATTTACTTTCTTCAATGGGCTATTTTTCATTTGCGGGCTCTTGGGCTTATAGCATCCTGCTCTATATACAAGGGTTATAATAATAATAATAATAATAATAATAATAATAATAATAATAATAATAATAATAATAATGATGATGATGATGATAATAACCCACTGCCTTTATCATCTTCTCCTCTTGTCCTGTCAAAGATCGAAACTTGCGAAAAGAAATTTCTTTTATATCTTAATGTCATTTATTTCCTGAGCGACAGAAAATAAATAAAGTTGTTAAGACCAAATGATGTCGTTGCATGGAGCTAATGGTCTTACTTGAGTCCTTGAAGCTCGATTCACTCATTCCCGATTATGGCTCCCGATGCTGATATTTTGCTCCCGATGCTTATTTTTAGTTCCGTCGTAGAAAAAAATTGCCGATTTTCTTAGATAATGTGCGATTGGAGGGCCAAGGCCGAAGACTGAAGTCATAGGCCAAAAATCTGAAAAAATCGGGGACCACACTACGACAAATGGCAGTTGCCCCCACCATTTAGTGCGGCACTAAATAGTCGGCCCTTACCACGAGGTTCGCCCCCTTCCCACCATTCGTACCAACCTCACCGACGTGACAAAAAAAAAGAAAAAAAAACATATTGATATTCAGCCATTGAACCTTCGATGACCTTTATATATTACCAACTATCAATTTTCCTGCTTTCGGGAGCAATCGGGAGTAAATCGTGAATGTGTGAACCCAGCATAAGACCAGAACTTTGAGTAATTTTTTCGTTAGGACTTTGTTCAAAAACCCTTTACTGTGAATGTCATTTGTTGATCTCTGAGTATTGGCCATTTTTCACATAAACGCCACACGAGAACTAACGTTAAAGATATATATATATATATATATATATATATATATATATATATATATATATATATATATATATATATATATATATATATATATATATATATATATATATATATAT
Source organism: Palaemon carinicauda (assembly GCF_036898095.1). Taxonomy (NCBI): domain Eukaryota; kingdom Metazoa; phylum Arthropoda; class Malacostraca; order Decapoda; family Palaemonidae; genus Palaemon; species Palaemon carinicauda. The sequence goes on from NC_090756.1 coordinate 54,197,701, forward strand.
ATATATATATATATATATGGCATTGTCCCTTCCCTCTACCATTTATGAGTCGGCTTTAAACCTTAAATCCGTACACATTTACTTCTATTTATTCATATTTACTTTAATATGCTTATAATATATAAATATTATTAAAACGCATGATATTGGAAATATTTTCGATAAGCAAATTCTTTTAATTATCAAAAATAAAACAAATTGTATTTCATATATTACATAGATTCTCCTTATCGGGAAATTTTGTATTTCCTTTTATTTCTGTTTATACCTCTTCCCTTCCTATTCTATGACCTCTGCCCTTCACATAACAAACGAAAATCGTCGAAAAAAATGTTTTATGCTACAAAATAGAGAAGGATAATCGCTCGTTTAGCAATTGGACTTGATCAGAGTGATGGTGAAAAAACCCATTCAAATCTGAAATGGAATTTGGAGGCTGTTAACTTAATGGACAGACCTTGGTGTTGATGTTAATTATCTTTTCCCAAATAAAACTTCACAGTTCATTCATTCAAATCTTTTGCTTTTATTGGGAGATCTCGGGGAAATTCATGAGCTAGTCATTTACTGATGTGATTTCCCTAGTGATTTATGATTGAAGGTTTTAGAAGACTTTCGTAGCAATTTATTTAAAAATCCTTTCATTTCTTGGGCTTTGTCATACTTCTATCTTATAGCATAGCTAGTGATAATAATAATAATAATAATAATAATAATAATAATAATAAGGTACCATAATGGTCTAGTTCTGAACTTTCAGTATATATATATATATATATATATATATATATATATATATATATATATATATATATATATATATATATATATATATATATATATATATATATATATATATATATATATATATATATATATATATGTATGTATATTTATATATATATATATATATATATATATATATATATATATATATATATATATATATATATATATATATATATATATATATATATATATATATATATATATATATATATTCATCTCACCTATTTCATTGGAGCCTTCTTTCTCTTAGTTATATTTCAAAAATTTCCTCAATCATGCCATCTCCACCATACTTCACCATCTCGCTTGTAATCCTTATTAATCAATAGTGTCCACTTTCACAAATCTCGTAAATGCCTATCTAATTACATCCATAATCAATTCAAAACGTATATTTAGCATTTTTATAGCCCATCTGAGAATGGCTTCAATCAGCTCTTTCACTCTTCTATCTTCCACATTCATTTCCTTCATCATCTCTTCAGGTATATCTTAGACTTTGATTTCCATGTGTTCATGTGTTAACTCCCCTCTGAAATAACTTTTATTTCTTTCAGAAAATTCTATTCAACTTCTCTACTCAGTATTTGTTACTGTGCATCTCTCTCTCTCTCTCTCTCTCTCTCTCTCTCTCTCTCTCTCTCTCTCTCTCTCTCTCTCTCTCTCCTCGATCAAAGACACCTGTTTGAGCAGGTAAATAACCTTATTATTATTATTATTATCATTATTATTATCATTATTATTATTATTATTATTATTATTATTATTATTAGATAAGCTAGAAAAAAATAGTCCAATGAGGAAAGGAAATAAGGAAATAAATAAAGTATATGAGAAATAATGAACAATTAACATGAAGTAAAATAACATTAAATTGAAATAACTTATATTTATATATTCGGA
>NC_090756.1:54214711-54217211 GCF_036898095.1 Palaemon carinicauda
ATGATACTACTCGAGCTTTGATTGTGGAAAGTCTGGTCTTGAGCGTAATAAACTACTGTATTAAGATATGGGGGTCAACTAATGATATTCACATGGAAAAAGCTCAAAAAATCTAAAACTTTGCAGGTAGAGTAACCGTTATTGGGGTGAAAAAAACACGATCACATCACCCCTACCCTCCAGCAATTAAAGTGGATACAATTGAAAGAAAAGTTCATGTACTATGTTTTTGTTTTTATTTTTTAAAATTTGAGAAAAGAATATCCCAACTGGCTATACACATTTCCTACAGTTGGTAATTGTAGGAATGCATTTACCAGACCGAATGAAAATCTATATGTAGACAGCTATCGAACGGATTTTGGTTCACGCTCAATGGCAATAATGGGCCCAGCTTGCTGGAACAAACTACCTCTGGAAATAAGAAAATGTAAAAATGTTAGTTCTGATTTATTCAAAAGGAAACTTAGGCAATATTTTTTAATTTTTACTTGAATGTATATATATATATATATATATATATCCTAGATTTTTGCAATCCAATTATTGTGAATTTTATGTAAATAATTTATATTGTTATGTAGCAGAATAACCATTTTATAATGGAATAAAGGTTTTTGACTTTGACACTCTCTCTCTCTCTCTCTCTCTCTCTCTCTCTCTCTCTCTCTCTCTCTCTCTCTCTCTCTCTCTCTCTCTCTCTCCTCTCTCTCTCTCTCTCAAAAAAAAAAAAAAAAAAAGAAAAATATATAATTTCATACATATAGTAAGCTTAGAAAAAGTAACAAATAAACCAAATCTGCAAAAGCGTTTGCTATCTCTTATTGCATTTTCTGCAATTTCCTGCAAAGATCTGTTTTCTCCTCTTTTACGGTCAGTTTCGAATTTACTCGTTTTCGTACAACATTTGCATGGAGTCGTAAACGTGTTATATAAGATTAACACCGATAGAAATATTTTTCTGTTTGTACTTTATATATTTATATTTCATAATTATATTCTATGCCTTTTATCTATTTTGTTTTAGTTTATTAGCCTTCCGATCTTTGTTCTTCACACTCTCTTTTACTTTTGGGAATAATAATAATAATAATAATAATAATAATAATAATAATAATAATAATAATAATAATAATAATAATAATAATAATAATAATAATAATAATAAGATCAAACTAATTGTGCACTATTCTCAAATAGATATCATTACCTCCAAATTACACAATTCACACAAGCTATTCTTATCTTCTTAGATGATAAGCTGTTTTGTCTACAATCTTTATCCTTACGGATTCTTATAGTATCAAGATCCAGTAAAATTGAGACGAAAATATATTATATTTCCGTCTTAAATTGAAAGCTCTTTTATCCTAATGCTTCACTAAAGTGGGTTCAAATTGGTAAGTCCAATTCATCCCTTTAATTGGTTTATTCCTGGTTGATGAGTTGCAATTATAATTGTGTCTTTTATCTATCTTGTTATCTCAGCTAATAATCTCTCTCTCTCTCTCTCTCTCTCTCTCTCTCTCTCTCTCTCTCTCTCTCTCTCTCTCTCTCTCTCTCTTTGATTCGGGTTTAAAGAATTATATATTTCATTCTTCTGATAACATGAAATGTGAATTCATTTTGCAAGGGCTCTGTATAATTTTCATAAAATTGCACCAGATGGATTTAATAAGAGATAAAAGTGCAATATTGAAAATATGCAAATATTTAAAGAATAAATTATCGATTGGAAATGGCTATTGATACTTCTGTTTCACAGTTTGTGGTCGTAGCATTTGTTATTATTAAGTTGAAAAAGAAACCTATTTTTATTTATGATAATATTTACGTTTTGTGAACAGAACACATGATAAAAAGAGCCATCAGCAATGTCAGACCTCCGCCAATGAGTATTGTCAACATTTTACTCAAGTCTACGGACAAATCAATACTTTTTTGTAATGCTAACCGTTTATTCCTCTACTAAACTTTTAAATAAAGTCTACGGACAACACACAGCCCTTTACATGTAACTGTAGATCGCAAAAAAAGCAAATCCAGCTCTAGAATTCGGATCTGGATTCGGATCATCTCCAAAATTTGATAGAAGCGTTCATGACCAAAATTCCATCTGAGGTGAAAATTTTGTCAAAATCCGTCGGGTTATTTCCCCGTAATCCTGTCCACAAAACAACAAATATAAATGAATAAATAGATATAAATAGATAAATAAATAAATAAAAAGAATTAACCTACTCGATTTAATAACATCTTTGCCGAAGATAACAAGGATAACAATAGTGATGATTATAATGATAATTATCATCATTCATTGGTTATCTACAGTCACTGTGATGCTTAAATAAATTTTCTTTAATGATTGTGTATTATTTGTAATACAATGTATTTAAAATAAATCCCAAATCTAATTTTAAATCGTTGAATAATTTTTTTAATTTTTTTTTTTTACATATTTTCGCCCAGTCATTTTCTGTATTATAATAACAACCAAACT
>NC_090756.1:54222211-54224711 GCF_036898095.1 Palaemon carinicauda
CCAGGTTACTTCATGATATTTCCAGTTATATTTTATGAGAATCTAATTTAAGATTACTTAAGCTATCATTTCATAATCGAATTTATGATCAATAGAATTATCAATATCAAACTTCATCGCAGTAAAGTTATTATGTTCTTACGTTTAGTTATCATATTAATTATTATCCTTTCTAGTGATATTCTTCCTTATACTTTCATGAAATTTTAAAGGGAATCCTCTTTGATATCTCGAATATTTATTTGTATATTTTTGGTTTTGGAAATAAAATTCATATACACCTCAATTGGGAAGCATATATATCTCATATCAAATCTAAGAGGACACTCCAAAATCAAACCATTGTTTTCTAGTCCTGGTTAGTGCCATAGCCTCTGTACTATGGCCTTCCATGGTCTTGGGTTAGAGTTCTCTTGCTTGAGGGTGCACTTGGGCACGCTGTTCTGTATTTTTTCTCTTCCTCTTGTTTTGTTGCAGATGTTTTAGTTTATATATGAAATATTTATTTAAGTGTTGTTACTGTTCTTAGCATATTTTATGTTTCCTTGTTTCCTTTCATTGCTGGGCTATGTTCCCTGTTGGAGCCCCTGGCCTTATAGCATCCTGCTTTTCCCAATAGGGTTGTAGATTAGCAAGTAATAATAGTAATATATATATATATATATATATATATATATATATATATATATATATATATATATATATATATATATATATATATGCGTTAAACTCAAACGTGATGCTCGGATGCAAAAGAACTACTGTGAAAATAAAAATGTATAAGAATGTATCCAGACTAGTTTCGTCTTCACACGAAGACTCCTAAAGATGTAAAACGAAACTAGTTAGCGTTCACTCTCATATATTTTCATTTTTTCTTTGGGTCTTTATATATATATATATATATATATATATATATATATATATATATATATATATATATATATATATATATATATATATATATATTTATTTATATATATATGTATATATATATATATATATATATATATATATATATATATATATATATATATATATATATATATATATATATATATATATATATATACATACATACATATACATACATATACATATATATATATATATATATATATATATATATATATATATATATATATATATATATATATATATATATATATATATATATATATAGACGCACACGCACACACACACAAACACACACACACATATATATATATATATATATATATATATATATATTATATATATATATATATATATATATATATATATATATATATGCTATATGCTAGTGTTTCCAAGTAATAATATTAATCTATATTAATTCTTAGTTACTGCACTCCTTTTCAAATATAATAAACAGATTAAAAACGAAAAGTCAGAAAATAAGAATCTGTGTTTAACATAGCGGCAGGAAACCATTCCTTCCCAAGTCTGCGAGGAAGGAATTTCCATATCCTTAATTTGAGCAACTCCCCACGCCCCCCGCTCCCCCACATCAGAGTCATGAGGATATATCAGGCCCAGTAAATACCAGGAGTTCATTTCCAGTAATGACTCCAAGACTCACCCCCCCACCTTGAATTCAAGCCTCCAGTTGCAATGCAACGCTTTTCTGGGAGACTGAGATGATGTCCTTTATAAATATTGTTTTTTATAAACTTTGCTTTTCCTAATGATCAGATATAAATTAATGATATTGCAGAAAAAGGAAAATTTTAAAACGGATATGAAGTACCAGGTGCAGCTATGTTTGAGCCCTTTGTCGTAAGGTTGAGAAGACGATCGATTGACGAACTAAGAGAATTAGCGGGCATATACTGGCATAGAAAAACCATCGACAGACGAAGGTGAAAGGGCATATCTGAGGCCTTTGACCTGCAGTGTATTCAAAACGGCTGATGATGATGGTGAAGATGAACTATTCTACCTGAGGAATCGTGCGAACAATAAGGACGTAAGTCTCACCTAATTGACGCTTGAAATGGCGCTATGAATCTAGATCCAGACGGTCCTGAGTCGTCCTCGGGGAACTGAAAAGGATTGTCGCTCTGATGAATGGGAGGTTATGAAGAATTCAATCAATTTTCGTTTGGTAACAGTTTGACTGTAATCTTTATTTTAGAGAGGATATGGTGGAGGTGGGGTTTAGGATATGAGAGAGAGAGAGAGAGAGAGAGAGAGAGAGAGAGAGAGAGAGAGAGAGAGAGAGAGAGAGAGAGAGAGAGTATGGAGAAAATTATTTTTTCTTTTGTAAAATACAACAAATCGAACTTGTATAAACATCCTATATGGATATTATGTCTACGTTGCAAACAGAATAAAAAAAACATTAAATAAACATTAAAAACTGCCAATTTCCTCTGTTGGTAAATCAATCAATGAAAAGTCAAACGATGTATATAAAAAAAAAAAAAAAAAAAAAAAAAAAAAAAAAAAAAAAAAAAAAAAAAAAAAAAAAAAAAAATTGCTGCATTTTAACCTATTG
>NC_090756.1:54234711-54259876 GCF_036898095.1 Palaemon carinicauda
ATTATTATTATTATTATTATTATTATTATTATTATTATTATTATTAACTAAGCTACAACCTTAGTTGGAAAAGAAGGATACTATAAGCCCAAAGAATCACACAGGAAAAAACATCCCAGTAAAGGAAGAAAATGAGGAAATCGATAAACTATATTAAAATGGATCGATAATGAATATAAAATATCTTAAGGTCAGTAACAACATTGGAATAGATCTTTTCATATATAAACTATGAAGAGAACCTCATGTCAGCCTGTTCAACATCAAAACATTCGCTGCAAGTTTCAACTTTCGAGGGATGTTTCCCCTAAACTTTGGATCCTGTAAACTCAAGTTTCTTTTAGAAAAACTCTTATTCAGTCATCCCCTAATCATTCATCAGTAATTGTAGCCATTTGATAAGTTGATGACCTTTTGATTTATAATCATTATTCGCTTTAATGATGACCCTTATGATTGCAAATAGGTGTCAATTATCTCAGATAAGTGTCGTGTATTAGACAGATTGGAGCACTTGGTCTCCTGATAGAGCAGTCATTATATATATATATATATATATATATATATATATATATATATATATATATATATATATATATATATATATATATATTCATATATATATATATATATATATATATATATATATATATATATATATATATATATATATATATACATGTATATATATATATATATATATATATATATATATATATATATATATATATGTATATATATATATATATATATATATATGTATATATATATCATCATTATTATTATTTTATCTTTATTATTATCATTATTATTATTTTATTATTATTATTATCATTATTATTATTATTATTATTATTATTATTATTATTATTATTATTATTATTATTATTATTATTACTAGCTAAGCAACAACCTTAGTTGGGAAAGCAGGTTACTATAAGCCCAAGGGCTGTAACAGGGAAAAATGGCATAGTGAGGAAAGGAAAGAAGGGATTAAATCAACTACAAGAGAAGTAATGAATAATTAAAATAAAATATTTTAATGCAACTGCAAAGCATTAACAATACAGTGCAGTATTAAACTCCTATCTATTTATACATACACAATGTATATATATATATATATATATATATATATATATATATATATATATATATATATATATATATATATATATATATATATATATATATATATATACCTTTGTAGTCCTTTCTATAAACCGATAGTACAGATGCCCAATAAGATTGGATCTCATACACTCCGTAGTACCCTCTCCCGAGGAACCTCTGTTTAATGGTTCGTATGACAAATAAGAGTTTCCAATTTGCAAACCTTAGTTTCTGTCTATCAAGTAGTCTTTTAGGTATACAATAGCTTGATCTCCAATACCGATGGACCATTAGATCATTTAGTAGCAGTTCACGCACAAATGTATCAAAGAATACCACATTTGTGTTATCCATCTTTTCCCGCATATCCTTCACAACTAAACAGATGACTGTCTCCGTAGAGTATAGTTTTTCTGTAAGTAGACTCGTTGTCTGGCAAAGCTTCTAAATTTATTTCTTCTAAGTGAATAATTAGACTTTCAAGAATTGCATATTTTACCACTTCTGAAATAAGGAAGAGATTTGAAATAGGTCTGTATGAACTTTTCAGAACCGCTGTAACTATAGCCACTTTCTTAGATGTTGGAAACCAGTAATTTTTATTTTTTGATATATCGTTAGTGTTATCTGAGTACCTGGTGTAGCATTAATCTGATATTGAGTATTTGTAAGTAACCTAATTATATGTTCTGTATTATTATTATTATTACTATTATTATCACAAGCTAAGCTACAGACTATTTGGAAAAGCAGGATGCTATAAGCCAAAAGGGTTTCAAGAAGGAAAATGGCCCAGTGAGGAAATGATATAAGGAATCCGAAAGATTATTGAGCACAAGTATACTCTAAAGCAAGAGAACTTTAACCCAAGATAACGGAAGACCATGATATAGAGGCTATAGCACTATCGAAGACTAGAGAACAATGGTTTGATTTTGTAATGTCCTTCTCCTAGAAGAGTTGTTTATCATAGCTAAAGAGTCTCTTCTACCATTACTAACTAAAAAGTAGCTATTGAATAATAATGCCTTATGATTTTATTATCTTAGAATAAGCAGCAAAACTAAATTGATCTAGTTAACAAAATATTTATTCAAAATTTAAAAAAAAAAATTAAATTTACCAATTTTATTGGTGATTCTAAATACATATTCTACCCACTAGGCTACTTGGCTTTGTGTAACACTGGGTCTTGCTTAGTATATAAGAAGGTACTGTACTTGTGTGAATGAATGTAATATGTTCAAACAATGTTGGCACCTATGCTGTCATGTTTATAAGTGATTATAGGTAGTAGGTTGGCCAGGGCACCAGCCACCCGTTGAGATACTACCACTAGAGAGTTATGGGATCTTTTGGCTGGCCAGACAGTAATATATTGGATCCGTCGGTCTGGTTACGGTTAAGTTTCCCTTTGCCTACACATACACACAGCAAATAGTGTGGCCTATTCTTTACTTATTCTCCTCAGTCCTCATGCACCTGACAACACTGAAATTACCAAACAACTTTTCTTCACCTAAGTGGTTAATTACTGCTTTGTAATTGTTCAGCGGCCGCTCTCCTCTTGGTAAGGGTAGAAGAGACTCTTTAGCCATGGTCAGCTGCTCTTCTAGGAAAAGGACACTCCAAAATCAAACCATTGTTCTCTAGTCTCGGGTAGTGCCATAGCCTTTGTACCATGGCATTCCACTGTCTTGGGTTAGAGTTCTCTTGCTTGAAGGTACACTCGGGCACACTGTTCTGTCTTGTTTTTCTTGTTTTGTTAAAGTTTTTAAGGTTTGAATAGGAAATATTTATTTTAATGTTACTCTTCTTGAATATTTTTTTCCTTGTTTCCTTTTCTCATTGGGCTATTTTCCCTGTTGGGGCCCCTGAGCTTATAGCATCTTGCTTCTCCAACTAGGGTTTGTATCTTAGCCAGTAATAATCATAATGATTATAATAAATGAAAAGGAAAAGAGCTGAGCATGACTCGGCCTTACTCCCCTTTTCACAGAAAAGAGTGAGGATTCCGAGCCCCCAAAGCAGGCTTTTGGTTCCATGTTGGAATAAGATGGTTGAAATATTTTTTTAAGTGTGCCACGAACTCTGTATTTCGTAAACAGCTTCCCTAGGAGTTTACCTTCCTCCATTTGAAAGGCCTCAGTCAGGTCAATCAAGACTACGTATGAGTTAAGTGCAGCCTCAGAATAGCACCAGGTACAATGAAGGGGAGGAAAATTAGACTGAGATGGTATGGACACATAAAGAGACAAGAGGAAGACCACCCGATAAGGAAGGTGAGGGATATGGGACTACCTGGTAGAAGATTAAGTAGATCAAAATTGTTAGAGATTGACTGTTTGAAGAGAGACAGGAGGGAGTTGGTATTTAGCGAGGACAATGCACTGGATCGAAGGAAATGGAAGAATGTGTTCAAGAACCATTGCAGAGATCCAAAATAGGAACAAGGATGTAGAAGAAGAAGAAGAAGAAGACGATTTTGTGTTTTGGTTTCGATATATTTCTATTGCACCACTCATGTATCCAATGGATAGCTCTTGCCATTTGCTTCCTGTAGATTTGCATCAGTACATGCAGGTACCATTGGGTAGCAGCAGAGGATGTGGTTCATGGTTTGGGATTTTTCACTACTTGGGCAATCAGCATTTTGATATATCCCCTCTTCTGAAATTTATCTACTTTTTACATGACTTGGAGTCTTGCTCTATAAGGAATGGGCCACACTCATACATGCAAATTGCATCCATTTAGTGAAGTGCGAGTCCAAGATGGAAACCCTGTACTGGAAATGTCACCTGGAATACAGTCAGGACTTCAGCTTTTGCCTTTTTTATGATTTTTATTGTTCTCAAAATTTCGTGAAATTCTGAAAGCTTATCAAGTTCCTGTACGAGTGTAAAATTAGGCAGAGTATCAATAAACGACAAAACAACGTTAGTATAGTTCAGTACAGTGTGAAAAGGCTTAGATCAGCTTTTTAGAATGTCAGTTTCTTTTATGAGGCTGTGTGACTGGGGAGGTTGTTTTTAGTTTGCCCATTAAAGATTTGGATGGAATTACAGAAGCCTTACCAGTTGTTTCAAGCTCTTTCTGTCCACCAGCAGTTCTGTAGCATGCCTGTGCGTAAGAGTTAGATTTTGAAAGGCATGCTTTATAATTATTCCTTTTTTTTTTCTAAGACATTGGTATGTTGACTAGAAACTCATATCCAACCAGTGTGCTACCTAAGCTACCTCCCCAGTTGAAAAAGTAGGAAGCTGTAAGACCAAGGGGTTCAAAACGAAAATTAAGCAAGTGAGGAAAGGAAATAAGGAAACGGATAGAATAATGTGCTTGAGTGTACCTATTCGGTCTGAAGAAGCAGCAAGGTCGATCAGCACATATCATCTTTAAAAGAAAGCAACAACAGGCCTGAAAAAATTTCACCAGAGAATGCAAATACTCATTTGACATGTCATCTATGTCATAAGATATGAAATTACAAGACTGGGCCTAAATGATGCAGGAATATTGAGACTGTTTGAGAACTAGTTAAGATCCGGTATTGACAAATTTTAACTGGAAGTTGGTGTGTCAAAACACCATAGCGGACAGTCCCCTTAAACATCATCATGAGTAACAATGGACTGCTAGCATTCAGTGTCACCTTGAAAAATATTTGGTACAAGGAAATCTTTATCAAAAGATTTTTCAGACAAAATAAAACTAAAAAATTTTCCTATGAATGTCCATCATCCAATTAAAAATGAGAGAATATATCTATAAACTGGCCCTTTTGTGACTTTAAAAAAGATATGGTACAAGCAAATCGTCATGAGGAGACATAGCAGAATAGGAAAAGCTACACCTTTTTCCTCTGCATAGTCCATCATCCAGTTAAAGATGAGAGAATAGAACTAGAAACTGGTCCTTCTGTCACTTTGAAAAGATTTGGTACAAGCAAGTATTCATCAAGAGACATTGCAAACTAGGAAAAGCTAGACCATTTCCCTCTGCATAGTCCATCTTCCAGATACAAATGAGAAAGTAGATCTTGAAACAGGTACAAGCAAATCTTCATAAAAAAGACATAGTAGACTAGAAAAAGCTACTTTTTTGAGAGGCCTTTTTATATGCTTTTATTTTAGATAGGTTTTGTGCTTTTTATGATTTTAAATGTGTTTTTAGATGTTATTTAGATTGTTTTGAATGCTTTGAGATAATTTTTTTCAATTTTGTAAATGTTTTTTTAAATTTTTTCATATACTTTTTATGCTATTTAACTTATTTAAGATATTTTTGGATGCAATTTATATAGTTTTTATCATTTTAATATGTGTATTATGTATAAATGGTCATATCTCTGGCCCTTTTCCTGTCAATAAATCTGTAAGGCAAGGTTGTCCATTATCTATGATGTTGTTTATCATTTATCAGGAAGTATTTTACAGAATGATTAAGAAGAGGTTGTTTAATTATGGTTTACAATTGCCAAATGATTTGCATGTATTATTGCTTGGTTATGCAGACGACTCTGTTATAATTATTACTTGTGATATGGCACTAAAGGAATGTTTCAATGTTATCAGAGAGTATGAGAACGCTTCAGGTGCAGTTCTCAATAGAGGTAAAACTTCCATTTTTGGTCTTTGTAACTGGAAAGAGAGGGTAATATGGATAGATTATGGTTTAAATGTATTGAAAAGTTGTTGTAAAATTTTAGGCATATATCATAGCAACGATTATCAACAGAGTCTAGATTTGAACTGGAATATATTAGAAAGTAACATAAATAAAATCATTGGGATCTATCATAGCCGAAAATTAACAATGTTTCAAAGAGCAATAATTGTAAATTGTAAAATTCTTGCAAAATTGTGGTATACGGTACATGTATACCCAGCTCCAGTAGATTATGTAAAACGAATTCAGAAAAGTATTTTCAAATATTTGTGGAGCAGCAACTGTGAACCTGTTGCAAGGAAAACTATGTTTTTGTCAAAATTAAGAGGTGGCTGTGGAATTATTGACATCCAGTGTAAAGCAAGGTCAATCATGTTTAGTACATTTCTAAAATGTTTAAAAGATCGTTGTTTTGGTTACCAAATAATTATTTATTATTGTAAAGTCAGAGCAACCTACCTTATAGAAAATGAATGCCAATATCAGGATTGCACTATTTTTACACCAAGGTTTTATGAAAGTATGATAAATATATTACGAAGTGTTATTAAGTTGACCTCTTATCCCCAGATAAGAACGAAAGTGGTATATGAACATTTAATGAAAAACAGTGAATATGTTCCAAATATTGAAAAATTGTATCCACTATTCAACTGGAAAATAATTTGGGAACATGTAAATAATAAGTATATAGAGAATAAAAGTAGAGAAATTTTGTTTAAGTATGTTCATGAAATTTTAAGTACAAATGATAGGCTAGTTATGATGAAAATAAAAGATGTTAAGGAATGCGGTTGTGGATACATAGAAACTAACATGCATTTGGTATATTTCTGTCCTTTGGTTAAGAATTTGTTGTCCTGGGTATTCGAATTGCTTAGAAAATGTTGTAAATTGAAAACTAATAACAGGTTAAGGATTATAAAACTAGATTTTGAAGCTAATTCAAACAGAGATGAAAATACAGCAATGGTAATAATAGCAGATTTTATTTCAAGTATCTGGATGGCAAGACAATTGGGAATAAGTGCTGAACAGCAAATTATTAAGTGTATAAAGAATAGACTGTTAAACACATTTAATGTAAATATTATTGGATATAAGAATCGTGTTAAAAATATTTTCACAAATCAGTATGTTTCTAACTTGAAAACATATTTAGAAAAATAATAAAATAAAAATGTAATTTTATCATATAATAGATGTTATAATGTATATACAAAAATGTAAAATATAATTTAAGGAATATTTCTTTATAAAAGGAAAAAAATGTATGTTAAGAAAATGTAATTGTATTTTCATAATAAAAGATAAAAAAAAAATATGCTTTTTGAGATGCTCTATTTAGATGTTTTCAGAGGCTTTATTGGATGCTCTATTTAGATGCTTTTTACAGCTGCTTTTAGATGCTTTTTTTAAATGTCTTTGATTTCTTGCCACCTTTATGTGTCTGTATACATACTTATTGAACGCGACCTGCAGGGCATCGCAAGCCTATGTAACACCGTGCGCTACACATATAATGTGTTGGATATTTGTATCCATATTATTATTATTATTATTATTATTATTATTATTATTATTATTATTATTATTATTATTATTATTACCATCACAAGCTAAGCTACAACCTTAGTTGGAGAAGCAAGATGATTTAAGCCCAGTGGCCCCAACAGGGAAAAATAGCCCAGTGATGATCGGAAACAAGGAAATTGATAAACTACAAGAAAAGTAATGAACAATTAAAATGAAATATTTTTAGAACAGCAACGATATTAAACTACACCTTTCATGTAGAAACTATTAAAACTTCAAGAAAACAAGAGGAAGGGAAATAAGATAAAATAGCGTGCCCGAGTGTACCCTTAAGCCAGAGAACTCTCACCCACGGAAGTGAAGACCATGGTACAGAGGCTATGGCACTACCTGAGACTAGAGAACAATGGTTTGATTCTAGAGTGACCTTCTCCGATAAAGGTTGCTTACCATGGCTAAAGAGTCTTTTTTACCCTTGCCGTGAGGAAAGCAACCATTGAACAATGACAGTGCAGTAGTTAACCCCTTAAGCGAAGAAGAATTGTTTCGTAATCTCAGTGTTGTCAGGTGTATGAGGACAGAGAAGAATATGGAAAGAATATGCCAGACTATTCGATGCATTCATAGACAAAATGAGCCGTAACCAGAGAGAGGATTGTAATGTCCTACTGTTTGTTCAGTCAAAAGACCAAATAACTCTCTAGTAGTAGTATCTCAACAGGTGGCTGGTACCATGGCCAACCTACTATGTACATTATAAGTACTGTTGCATTTATACATCCGTAAATCCGTACTAGATTTTTTTATAAACTACCTCAAGAAGAGCACACAAGTTCTTAGTTTTTATCCAGTAATGAGATCAAATTCTTTCATAGGCTTTTGTTTGTGTTCGATCGCTTATACTTTCGTATTATTTACATGACGTCATCAGAGAGTTATCGAATAGAAACCATTTAGTATTGTACAAGTGAAGCAATTTGTTATAGATCCTACAGTATAGCATGAAGAACCCCATCATGCAAAATGCTGTCATATCTTCCTCTAACAGATGACAGACGATCAACTCTGATTGACACTAGATTCGTTTGACTTACTTCCAGTTGGGAGAGAATTTGACAGATGCAGAAAAACACACATAATTCGACATTGTATTTTATAAAAACTTTTTTCAAATGAAATATATCATCTATATACGAAAAACTCAAAGGAAAATGAATGAAAGAAAATCTTTAAAATTTTCTGGCGAAGAGATTTCCCCGACTATGAGTTTGATTGTCTATTACTACTGGGAGTAATCCAAGGTATGGACGCACTTAGTCTTTCATCACTTTAAATTATAGATAATTTTTCTTTGGTAACTACATTTCATTACGTTTGTCTATATTTATTTCTTCTTCTTTAAGCCAGCAAGTGGAAATACTAAGGGGACAGCAGGGTATGCACGTAAAAAAAAACCTGCGGCAATCAAAATCATGAAAGTTTCATACTCTCTCTCTCTCTCTCTCTCTCTCTCTCTCTCTCTCTCTCTCTCTCTCTCTCTCTCTCTCTCTCTCTCTCTCTCTCTCTCTCTGACTTTTTGATTCTAGACCATTTTGATTAAAAACCAGGAATATTCCATTTCCAACCTTGATGGAATCCAGGAACGGGTTTGATTGCTTAAAGTTGTCTTCTTTAAAATGGTTGAATCTCTTGAAATAAACTGAAAATTTTAACTCACTTGATGAACTGTTATCTTCTTTACTCTTTTGACATTCGAAAAGATATAAACTATTTTCATGATTTTATTTTCATCTTTTCCCTTCAGCATAAGTGAAGAAAAAATATTCTATTTGAAGTAAAAGTTATGTTTTTTTTCAGACTTGAAATATGACTTGGTTTATTTTTCTTACGGGTTTGTAGTTTGGTTTAAATACACCTTTGAGCATCTTTTTTTATTATTATTATGATTTGCAAAATAATTTCCTACACTTGGAAATTAGTTTTCTGTATCTAGTGGAAATACTTTTCCCAAAATTCCATATTCACTATTTATTACTAAATTTTTAGATATTGTTTATTTATAAAAAACCATTTATGGTTTTGAAATATAGTTTAATCGTTTGCAAAAAGAACAATACTTTTTGATATGAGATTTTGCTACCTGAAATGTTCTTAGTGCTCAAAGGGGAGAAAGTAACGCTATCGCTTGGTTCAGGTCAAGACACTTGTCTGAGATTTAATTTAGTAACCAACTAAGGTTACTAATTAAAAATGAGAGAATATATCCATAAACTGGTCCTTTTGTCACCTTAAAAAAGATATGGTACAAGCAAATCGTCATGAGGAGACATAGCAGAATAGGAAAAGCTACACCTTTTTCCTCTGCATAGTCCATCATCCAGTTAAAGATGAGAGAATAGAACTAGAAACTGGTCCTTCTGTCACTTTGAAAAGATTTGGTACAAGCAAGTATTCATCAAGAGACATTACAGACTAGGAAAAGCTAGACCATTTCCCCCTGCATAGTCCATCTTCCAGATAAAAATGAGAAAGTAGATCTTGGAACAGGTCCTACTGTCACTTTGAGAAATATTTGGTACAAGCAAATCTTCATAAAAAGACATAGTAGACTAGAAAAAGCTACTTTTTGGAGAGGACTTTTTATTTGCTTTTATTTTAGATGTTTTGTGCTTTTTATGATTTTAAAGGTGTTTTTAGATGCTATTTAGATTTTTTTGAATGCTTTGAGATAATTTTTTCAATTTTGTAAATGTTTTTTAAAGGCTTTCATATACTTTTTATGCTATTTAACTTATTTAAGATATTTTTGGATGCAATTTAGATTTTTTTATTATTATTTCAATATGCTTTTTGAGATGCTCTATTTAGATGTTTTTAGAGGCTTTATTGGATGCTCTATTTAGATGTTTTTTACAGCTGCTTTTAGATGCTTTTTTGAAATATCCTTGATTTCTTGCCATACTTATTGAACGCGACCTGCAAGGCATCGCAAGCCTATGTAACACTGTGCGCTACACATATCATGTGTTGGATATTTGCATCTCTATTATTATTATCATAATTATTATTATTATTATTATTATTATTATTATTATTATTATTATTATTATTATTATTACCATCACAAGCTAAGCTACAACCTTATTTGGAGAAGCAAGATGCTATAAGCCTAGTGGCCACAACAGGGAAAAATAGCCCAGTGATGATAGGAAACAAGGAAATTGATAAACTACAAGAAAAGTAATGAACAATTAAAATGAAATATTTTAAGAACAGCAACAACATTAAACTACATCTTTCATGTAGAAACTATTAAAACTTCAAGAAAACAAGAGGAAGGGAAATAAGATAAAATAGCGTGCCCGAGTGTACCCTCAAGCCAGAGAACTCTCACCCACGGCAGTGAAGACCATGGTACAGAGGCTATGGCACTACCTGAGACTAGATAACAATGGTTTGATTGTAGAGTGACCTTCTCCGATAAAGGTTGCTTACCATGACTAAAGAGTATTTTTTACCCTTGCCGTGAGGAAAGCAACCATTGAACAATGACAGTGCAGTAGTTAACCCCTTAAGCGAAGAAGAATTGTTTCGTAATCTCAGTGTTGTCAGGTGTATGAGGACAGAAAAGAATATGCCAGACTATTCGATGCATGCGTAGACAAAATGAGCCGTAACCAGAGAGAGGATTGTAATGTCCTACTGTTTGTTCAGTCAAAAGACCAAATAACTCTCTAGTAGTAGTATCTCAACAGGTGGCTGGTACCATAGCCAACCTACTATGTACATTATAAGTACCGTTGCATTTATACATCCGTACTAGATTTTTTTTATAAACTACCTCAAGAAGAGCACACAAGTTCTTAGTTTTTATCCAGTCATGAGATCAAATTCTTTCATAGGCTTTTGTTTGTGTTCGATCGCTTATACTTTCGAATTGTTTACATGACGTCATCAGAGAGTTATCGAGTAGAAACCATTTAGTATTGTACAAGTGAAGCAATTTGTTATAGATCCTACAGTATAGCATGAAGAACCACATCATGCACACTGCTGCCATGTCTTCTCCTAACAGATGACAGACGATCAACTCTGATTGACACTCAATTCGTTTGACTTACTTCCAGTTGGGAGAGAATTTTACAGATGCAGAAAAACACACATAATTCGACATTGTATTTCATAAAAACTCTTTTCAAATGAAATATATCCTCTTTATACGAAAAACTCAAAGGAAAATGAATGAAAGAAATTTTTTAAAATTTTCTGGCGACGAGATTTCCCCGACTAAGAGTTTGATTGTCTAATACTTCTGGGAGTATTCCAAGTTAAGGACGCACTTAGTCTTTCATCGCTTTAAATTATAGATAATTTTTCTATGGTAATTACATTTCATTACGTTTGTTTATATCTATTTCTTCTTCTATAAGCCAGCAAGTGGAAATACTAAGGGGCAGCAGGGTATGCACGTCAAAAAAACCCTGCGGCAATCAAAATCAGGAAAGTTTCATACTCTCTCTCTCTCTCTCTCTCTCTCTCTCTCTCTCTCTCTCTCTCTCTCTCTCTCTCTCTCTCTCTCTCTCTCTCTCTCTCTCTCTCAAAGTGGTTATTTCCTTATATACAAAACAGAAAATACATGAAACAGACTTCCAGCAGATGTAGTAACACGGTAAATGACTTCGTGAATGAATTATACATGATCATAGAAACTCAAAATGTTTGAAATATATCGTTCTCTGCAAGAGCAAATGGAATCTCCTCGGATGGACTAAAAACTCTTTGAGACATCCAAATTCCTTGCAACTCTCTCTCTCTCTCTCTCTCTCTCTCTCTCTCTCTCTCTCTCTCTCTCTCTCTCTCTCTCTCTCTCTGTCTCTCTCTCTCTCTGTCTCTCTCTCTCTCTCTCTCTGACTTTTTGATTCTAGACCATTTTGATTAAAAACCAGGAATATTCCATTTCCAACCTTGATGGAATCCAGGAACGGGTTTGATTGCTTAAAGTTGTCTTCTTTAAAATGGTTGAATCTCTTGAAATAAACTGAAAATTTTAACTCACTTGATGAACTGTTATCTTCTTTACTCTTTTGACATTCGAAAAGATATAAACTATTTTCATGATTTTATTTTCATCTTTTCCCTTCAGCATAAGTGAAGAAAAAATATTCTATTTGAAGTAAAAGTTATGTTTTTTTCAGACTTGAAATATGTCTTGGTTTATTTTTCTTACGGGTTTGTAGTTTGGTTTAAATACACCTTTGAGCATCTTTTTTTATTATTATTATGATTTGCAAAATAATTTCCTACACTTGGAAATTAGTTTTCTGTATCTAGTGGAAATACTTTTCCCAAAATTCCATTTTCACTATTTATTACTAAATTTTTAGATATTGTTTATATATAAAAAAACATTTATGGTTTTGAAATACAGTTTAATCGTTTGAAAAAAGAACAATACTTTTTGATATGAGATTTTGCTACCTGAAATGTTCTTAGTGCTCAAAGGGGAGAAAGTAACGCTATCGCTTGGTTCAGGTCAAGACACTTGTCTGAGATTTAATTTAGTAACCAACTAAGGTACAGTAGTACAGTTAGCTTGATTAATTCCGGTACACTTCGTGGGAAGCTAAGGAGACGTCTGACAGCTTTACTTTATAGCAGGTAACGCTGTTCGTAACACTGAGCTTGTAAGCACGTGATCAATATTTTTTTTTAATCATTTTACGAAGTGTTTATAAAAACATTACTATTTGCATAACAGCATATTTCAAAATTAATAAGAAAACGTTTGATCACTTGTCCAGAAGATTAAGGACTTTGTTGGCTTACGAGCGTTGTATTGGTCTGCGAGCATTAATTTCCCGCAGTAAGTGTATTTTTGTTGATAACTTTTGACAAGACTAAAATTGCCGCAGAGATTCCAGGCGAAATAAGCCACACCCCCTGATGACGTCATAGCCAATCATGTGGTCTCCCTCGTTAACAGCGATCACAACACATCCCCTTAAAGGGAGATAACGTGATTGATTATGACGCCATCATGGGTTGAGGCTTTTTTCGCCCAGAATCTGTGCGGTGACTATAGCAGGTGATTCGTCACACGGTACCCATACAAAACCCACTAGTGTGCATGGGCATTCTGCAAGTATTTTGTTTTACATTACCTGACACTCCAACCCTCACTAGTCCAGAGCCTTCTTCTTCCACTCTCTGAGCAGCAACGTAGAAGAGTCGTGCATCTTTGTAATTTATTTTTTGTACAGTTTTGACCCTTTCAAATTAGTGATGGCTGTTGTTCATCATTAATACATTATGTGCTGCATTCTGACAATGATGCATAAGATGATTAAGAAAGAGGTTAAAGATTACTCGAGGGGCTTGAAGCCTTCCATTAGAAAGAATGATGAAAGACTTGTAAGACATATTAGTGATAAACAGCATCCCAGAAAGGCTTGCAATAGTCTTTTCAAGTGAATGTCTCCGGTGATGATAAACTTTGAGGAAACCTGTCTCCAAGTTTGTAGTGTTCTGGATACGAAGGAAATCATGGGGAGAGAGAGAGAGAGAGAGAGAGAGAGAGAGAGAGAGAGAGAGAGAGAGAGAGAGAGAGAGAGAGAGAGAGAGAGTTTAGTGTTTGGTTTTCTTTTTAAACATAAAGCTAGACAGTATAAATATATATATATATATATATATATATATATATATATATATATATATATATATATATATATATATATAAATATATATATATATATATATATATATATATATATATATATATATATATATATATATATATATATATATATATATATATATATATATATATATATAAATATATATATATATATATTTTTGGGCTCAAGCCATGGCGTCCGTATGGAAGGTTCCTTTTTGGTAGCTTCCTTGGGTAAATAACTACTAAGATATTCCCAGAAAATTTAACCACAGGTTATCACAGAATTCTAACTTCTGGAGCGAGTATCCTAAAGGTTTCCCTTTTAAGACATCGTATATCAACAGGGGACGCATGTATTAACGCGCCACATAGCTATCTACACCCCGAACAGAGTTAATGCTTCAGTGTGTAAGGGCGGAGAATAGCTGGGAGCCGTTCCATAGCTAATCTCATCCGTGGCTACTTTTGGTACTCGAGACGTAAACAAACGGGCGCCATTGCTCAAATGACGTCACGTCCGTCTTCATCCTTTGTACAGTAGCTCGCCTTACTTTGACGGATTTTCCCTGTGCTAACTTTATCGTCTTGCATCTTTATCATGTCGCTACCTTCGGCCTCGCCTTCTTCTGGAAAGTTGAGTACAAGGTTCCAGTATTGTTTAGTTAAGCTCTGACCGTAAAGTAAATATTACTTTTCGAGATTTTTGTTGTTTTGTGGCAAAGCTGTGCCTCTACCGGACCCGCCATTTTATGGCGTCGTTGTTGTTCTGCATGCCTTATTTAGTTAGCCACAACAAGGCTTCTGGCCTTATTTACTAATCGATAATATTAGTTTATTTAGTCTTCATAGCTAGGAACTTTTATATCATGTTTTGACGCTTTTTTACCGGTCATCGATTGACCCCATACCAGTTGGCTACTATAGCCCCCAGGCCAGAGCGCCTATATTAGTGTTCATGCATGATTTTATCAGTGATCCTAGGCTTACTTATGAAGATAGTGGCATTATTTTACATTACTATTGACTGTGATGCAAGTGTTTTCGCCTTCAGGGACCATATAGGGGATAGGTTAGTTAGTGTGCCTTCCTAACCTAACCCACATGTAGGACCCCTATATGCTTCCTTCATCCCCCTGCCCTTGGGCATTCCCTCTGTGTAGCCTTGTTCCCCCTACCACGTAAGGGGATCAAGCTCTTATCAGAGTATATTATCGCCTCTCTGTCCTCCCTAAGGGAATGAACCCCCCCTTAGGGTTGCGCCTGAGAGTGATGAACGGCTAGTCTTTCCTCTATTGCTAGGACTAAGTCTACGACTTTCCTGCGATAGCGATATGTCTTCTATCCTTCCTAGTTCAGGACGTACATCCCTGCTCTAGGTTAGGTTTTGGAAGGGTTATTCTGTTCCTTGCTGAAACTGTACCCATGCACCGTTTCAATCAGGCTGCCTTACCTTAGGTTAGGGAGTGTCCTCCCTTCCTTAGTGGCCGCTCTGGTACAGAACCCCTTCCATGGAAGACCCTTCTCTTCTCCCCTCCCCACCTATCTCTTGTATAGCCTAGCCTATACTTAGGTTAGTCTATACCCATCTGTCCCCTGTCCTACAACTCCTCCTTAGGGTGGAGTGACAGGGCTACCTTGAGCTTCTGTGTACAGTCAGCTCTGGTACATATACCCTTCATAGTGTCCTATGGGGTTAGCCACTGGATGTGTTCTGTATGCAGGGGTCTCCCCCCCCCCTTTGGATGTCCCCTAGCCCCCCCTTGGGCTACCCTAGCTCCCGGTCCTCTGCGGCCCCTGCTTCTGGGTGATAGAGTCAGCCTCTATCATGGGTACACCCTCTCAGGGGGGATGTCTGGGAGTCCATGGCTGGACCCCCCTACATCCCTCCCTCTGTCTCTTTCACTATCCGGGTGCCGGTCCCTTGCCGCCTCCGCTGTCGGCGATACCCACCTCATACCTTGGTGACTCAACCCATATCCCCGTGGCCGCCAGTCCTCCGTGTGCCGGGGGGACTGCCGCCTGCCGCCGGATTCCAGCCGATGGCTCTCCCCCTTCCTCATAGCTTGGTCGTCCGCCCGCCGGCCGGCCCCCGGAGTGCCGGCATCCACTGCCGGCAACCCGGTTCTGCTATAACCATCATTGTTCCTGTCACCAATCCGGCAACCTCCGGCTACCGGAGCCGCCGCTCCCTCTGCCGGCGTGCCGCCGCTGTGCCGGCGGCCGCCACCCTGGTATTACTCTTGACTTTTATATTGTCTGTCCTAATGCCAGAAACTGCTGGAGCGGCCTTCGGCGTGCCGGAGGTCTGCCGGAACCTTCCGGAGGCGTCAAGACGACTTACACCCCCTTCTACTAGCTATCATCTAATACTGATAGCCCTACACTGCAACCAGATGGCTTGTTTACATTAATGGATCAGTACCTTAGTACTGTTCTACTGGTAATCATGCTGTCTTTTTGCATTCTACAGATTTCCAGCATGCTGCGTGTATCTTAGCGCGGCTGGTTGCCGGAAGCAGTTACCCTTTGGGATCCTTTAGCCCCCTAATTTGGGACTGAGTGGCCTCAGTCCCAACCTTATCCTTGACAATTCTCATGGAATTCCATCTGCCCTATGGACTTCTACTGGAATTCTATCCTGCGCCTTCGGACACCTCGGATTATCCAAGGATGAAGCTTACGGTAACCAGCCGAGCGGGATGCACGGAGTATGTTTCTTTCCTATCTCAATCCTCTGTGCATCACACCCTTTATCAAGTTAAAATTAATGATTAATATTAACTTAGTTTAAGAGCCATTCTTATGACTCCCCCCATACTCATTTTCTCTTTCTTCCAAAGGAGGAGCAGATGAAGTGTGACTTCGACTTCTGCGCTGTGAAACGCCCGCACTTCTACGGGCATACGGCTTGCAGGACTCACGCCCCTTGTGCTAACAAGAAAGGGGATTTGAAATTCTGGGACCCGCTGAACTGTACGGTCTGCCAGGCTCACCTAGTTAATGCCTTCCATAACCCTCCCTCAGCGGAGGTCAGGGACACTTCTCGGGATAAGCTACGCAAGTGGGTGCGTGGCTTCCAGAAGAATGCCACCGGACCGTACCTGGCCACTGAAGAAATGAGGTCCCTTTTGTTCCCAAAGGCCTCCCCTGATTCTGTGGTGCCCAAGGATTTGATCCCCACTGTCCAAATTACGGTGGAACCAGACGTAGTCATGGCCCAGTCCATGCACGAGTGCCACCTGGATTCCGAGGACGACGAACACATGTCGGATATTTCGGAGGGCACGGAGAAGACCCTTATGGCTCAAGGTGCTGAATATGATGAGGACCAGGTGGAATACACCGAGTCGGAGCAAGAGGTCGCTCCTCCTTCCATCACCGCCCCTACTCCTACACCGACGGAAGTGTCTCTCCCGTCTACCTCCGCTACCCCGGAACCCATGCCATCCGCCCAAGAGATGTTCCGGATGATCAAAGCCATCATGGACGACAGGCTGAAAGAAAATCAGGAGTTCATCAGGTCCATGATAGGATCCAAAGAACCGAAGAAGATCTCGGTTAAGGATCTCCCCGCTTGCTCACATGCCAACCCATGGAGGTATGCTGAGCATATGGTTATCGCGACCGGCAGGATCTTCGTCAGCGACAAGATCGGCACGGTCCCCCTGGAAGACGTGGAGTTCTTCCCAAACTTCGAGGCCTACCCGGACTGTTACGTCCGGCTTCGTTCTGAACCTGCCTCTAAAGAAGAGACCGAACCAAAGGAGGAGATAGTGTTCGATCTCGCGAAGGCCCAGGCTATGCTAGCCAATACGTTTAAAAGTAGGGGTTTTACCTGCTCTAAGCTTCCGGCCCTGAGCAAGAAGCACCCTACCTACGTCGCACCCGACGATGCAGTCCTTCCATTCATGGAAAAGGCCTTCGCTGCGCGCCTCAAGGCTGTGGAAGAGGGAAAAGCCTGCCCTGCACTGGAGGAGTGCAGACCCTTCTCCATAGTGACTCCCCCCAACGCTCTACACTGGAAGGACATCCAGCATACTTTCGTGGTGGGAAAGCTAGATCCTGACGTCGCCGGACGTCAGTTTAATGAAGACCTCCCGAAACTCAACGATCACCTCCTTCGTCGGGAACAAGATACGATGGAGAGGCTCGCAGCATCCATGTCCCACCAGGTCCAACTTGATATCATAGCCTGTGACACCAGAGTACCAGACCACTACATGGTACTTGCCAAATCCCACATGGCAACCCTGGTGAAGGATATGTACCACTTCATGAAGGCTCGGAGAGCCTGTCGTGAATTCGTGTTCGCAGGTGCCACTGTGAAACACGAACCCTGGAGGCTGATTTCCTCCAACATCTGGGGGTAAACACCTCTTTCCTTCTGACCTTGTGAAGGAGATCACCGACAAAGCCGCCAGGGAGAATAGGAACCTTCTCCACAAGTGGGGCATGTCAAAAAAGAGGAAATCCTCTCAGGACGATGGACCTCAACCTAAGAGGAAATCCTCCAAACAGAAACTCCAGCAGCGTCAACCAAGACGATAGTTTCCGGCACCCGCTACTCACCAAGTGGCAGCTCAGCCACAGCAGACCTTTCAGCTGGTCACCCAACCGTTCTTGTCACAGTCACCGGTTTTCACCCCTGCTTTCGAGCAACAGACGACTACCTTTCGTCCCAAAGGTAGAGGCTCAAGCAGAGGTGCAGACAGAGACGCGTCTCGCCGTCCCTCCAGAGGCAGAGGAGGAAAGGGAGCTAGCGGCCGAGGCAGTAAGCCCTCGGGACACCAGAAGCAATGAAGTGCTTCCGGTGGGAGGAAGACTCCGCCAATTCCAGGATCGTTGGACCTTCGATCCCTGGGCACACAGCATCGTCAAGAAGGGTCTAGGCTGGAGTTGGACTCAACCACCCCCCAACCTTCCAGCAATTCTTCCAACAATCAACCCCCCTTCTGGAAGAATATGTCCTAGATCTCTTGAACAAGAAGGTGATAAGGAAGGTAAAGTCCACCAGGTTCCAAGGGAGACTGTTTTGTGTCCCCAAGAAAGACTCCGACAAACTCAGTCATTCTGGACTTATCCCCCCTCAACAAGTTCATAGCGAACAACAAGTTCAAGATGCTGACTCTTCAACAGATAAGGACCCTTCTGCCTCGAGGTTCTTACACGGTCTCCATAGACCTGGCAGATGCCTACTGGCACGTTCCAATGAACCATCACGCTTCTTCCTACCTAGGATTTCGACTCCAAAGGAAAAGCTACGCCTTCAGGGCCATGCCCTTCGGCCTCAATGTGGCCCCTCGGATCTTCACAAAGCTGGCGGACGCCATAGTACAACAGCTCCGCCTCCGAGACGTCCAGGTGATGGCCTACCTCGACGATTGGCTAGTCTGGGCTCCATCGCCCGAGGATTGTTTAAAATCCTGCAGCAAAGTCACCCAGTACCTAGAACACCTGGGATTCAAGATAAACGTGAAGAAATCTCGCCTCTCTCCAGCTCAGAAGTTCCAATGGTTAGGAATCCAATGGAACCTTCAGTCACACCGCCTTTCCATTCCCCAGAAGAAAAGGAAGGAAATAGCAGGGTCTGTCAAACGACTACTGAAATCCAAGCGGATCTCAAGACGCCAGCAGGAACGAGTTCTAGGCTCTCTACAGTTCGCCCCAGTAACAAACCCAGTGCTTCGTGCACAGCTAAAGGATGCCGCGGGAGTCTGGAGACGTTCTGCATCCATCGCTCGAAGAGACCTCAAGAGACGGCTCCCAAACAGACTTTGACTTCTCCTCAAGCCGTGGTCGGAAGCAAAGGCCCTGAAAAGGTCCATTCCTCTTCAACACCCACTCAACATCCACACGGACGCTTCGCTGGAGGGTTGGGGAGGTCACTCCCACCAAAAACAGACTCAAGGCACATGGTCTCCCCTGTTCAAGACGTTTCACATCAACATCTTGGAGGCCATGGCGGTCCTTCTAACTCTGAAGAAACTCTCCCCGCCTCCCTCGATCCATATTCGTCTAACCCTAGACAACTCGGTGGTAGTTCGATGTCTCAATCGCCAAGGCTCAAGATCGCCCCAGATAAATCAGGTGCTTCTTCCAATCTTCCGTCTGACAGAGAAGAAGAAATGGCACCTGTCTGCAGTTCACCTACAAGGATTCCGCAACGTGACAGCGGATGCTCTATCTTGGACAAGCCCGATAGAGTCGGAATGGTCTCTAGACGCAAGATCATTCTCCTTCATCTCTCACCAAGTCCCAGAACTTCAGATAGATCTCTTCGCAACGAGCGACAACAATCAACTTCATCGGTACGTGGCCCAGTACGAGGACCCCAAGGCAGAAGCAGTGGATGCTATGTCACTGGACAGGAACAGATGGTCCAAGATCTACCTGTTCCCTCCCATCAACCTTCTGCTGAAAGTCCTCTCCAAGCTGAGAACCTTCAAAGGGACAGCGGCCCTAGTGGCTACCAAGTGGCCCCGGAGCAACTGGTACCCCCCTGGTCCTGGAGCTGCAGCCCAAGCTGATCCCTCTCCCGGGCCCAGTTCTCTCCCAACAAGTACAGAAGTCGACTGTCTTCGGTTCATCATCGAAAATCAAGGACCTTCATCTCATGATTTTCTCTCCCTAGCCGCAAAGAAGAGGTTTGGGATCTCGAAGAAAAGTCTAGACTTCCTCGAGGAATACAAGACCGAATCCACAAGACGGCAATACGAATCATCTTGGAGAAAATGGGTCTCTTTCGTCAAGACAAAAAATCCTAAGGAAATCACAATTGATTTCTGCATGTCCTTCTTCATTCACCTTCATGGACAGGGATTAGCAGCCAATACGATTTCGACTTGCAAATCGGCTTTGACTAGACTACTATTGTATGCCTTCCAAATTGATCTGTCCAGCGACATCTTCAATAAACTGCCGAAAGTCTGCGCTCGTCTACGCCCAGCACCCCCACCGAAACCGATCTCCTGGTCATTGGACAAGGTGCTCCATTTCGCCTCCAACTTAGATAATGATTCATGCCCTCTCAAGGATCTGACTCAGAAAGTTATATTTCTCTTTGCTCTTGCCTCAGGAGCCCGAGTCAGCGAAATAGTGGCATTGTCAAGAGAAGAGGGTCTTATCCTGTTTACTGATTCAAGAGACATTACCTTCTCCCCGGATCCGACGTTTCTCGCCAAAAACGAATTACCCACCAAAAGATGGGGCCCCTGGAGAATATGCCCCCTGAAGGAAGATGCCTCTCTATGCCCAGTAGAGAGCCTCAAGGTCTATCTTCGCAGAACTTCGAACTTTGGTGGAGGCCAACTCTTCAAAGGAAAAACATGGGGCAGTGACCTGTCAATGAAACAACTAAGAGCGAAAATCACCTACTTCATTCGCAGAGCGGATCCTGACAGTACACCTGCCGGTCACGATCCTAGAAAAGTTGCATCGTCTCTGAATTTCTTTCAGAGTATGGACTTCGAAAGCCTTAAAAGCTTTACAGGCTGAAAGTCCTCGCGTGTTTTCTTTAAACATTATGCGAAACAAGTGCACGAAGTCAAACATTTTGTGTTAGCCGCAGGTAGTGTTATGAAACCTGCACCTAACTCTGCATAGAACAGCGAGTTACTTGGGACTCTAACTCTTCGGGTGCCTATGTTGACCCCTCGAGCGATACATAGTGATGTCGAAAACACTTAGTGCTTTCTTATAACTGTTCTTATCCCAGGTAAAATGTCATAGTCGTCACACAAGCGCCGTATGCCTAGAGCATGATGTGTTTTTAATTAAAGACTGACGTTCCTCGAGAACGAGTGCCTACTAATAAATTTGAAATTCCCTTTCAGATTCAAGAGCAAGTCTTTATTACTATGTACATTATAATTCACTTTAAATTAACTTTACTTATTGCTGTAATTTATTTTAAATTTTCTGCAATTGTGAAATAAAATTCCTATTTTATTACTTGTGCGTCTCAATCCGCTTCTATTTATACTATGAAATATATGCCTGTCATAGATTTATTATCCCCTTCCCTATGGTTCATGGAGATACTAAGATCCTAACCCTCAGTATATATTCACCTCTTACAATGTAATATTCCAATACGAATACTTACTCTTCATATCCTAGAGACGAAACTAACCTTTTTAGCACACAGTGCCTAACCACCACTTGTCTGCCCTAAAGAATGTTCCGATACGAATGCCAACCCATTCAGTCTCGTCTCCAAGTTCTTCAGATTCTTCTAGCAAGGTGAATAGCCCTTCGATAACCATTTTGATCTCAGCATGGCCGTGGGAAATTCACTGCCAAGGGGGGCAGGAAGATTCTTCCCTACGTTTCTTTTATTAAGATTACTATGCTACATTGTTCAAAGCCCTTGGCGCTTACCCCATAGGGGAAAATCTACCACGATACTTTGATTCTCTGGTATTCTTCCATCAGGACGCCATGGCTTGAGCCCAAAAAACGGATTTTGAGCGAAGCGAAAAATCTATTTTTGGGTGAGATAGCCATGGCGTCCTGATGGACCCTCCCTGCTACTTCGTCCAGTTTTTAGGTCCCACCCTGCTCTGCTGTATCATGGTGATCAGGCAAGCAACTGGCTTCAGGATGAAGACGGACGTGACGTCATTTAAGCAATGGCGCCCGTTTGTTTACGTCTCGAGTACCAAAAGAAGCCACGGATGAGATTAGCTATGGAACGGCTCCCAGCTATTCTCCGCCCTTACACACCGAAGCATTAACTCTGTTCGGGTGTGTAGATAGCTATGTGGCACGTTAATACATGCGTCCCCTGTTGATATACGATGTCTTAAAAGGGAAACCTTTAGGATACTCGCTCTAGAAGTTAGAATTCTGTGATAACCTGTGGTTAAATTCTCTGGGAATATCTTAGTAGTTATTTACCCAAGGAAGCTACCAAAAAGGAACCTTCCATCAGGACGCCATGGCTATCTCACCCAAAAATAGATTTTTCGCTTCGCTCAAAATCCGTTATATATATATATATATATATATATATATATATATATATATATATATATATATATATATATATATTATATATATATATATATATATATATATATATATATATATATATATATATATATATATATACAGCTATTTAGATGAAAAGAAAGATCTAAAGACAGAGATAGGTAGATAGATGGAAAGACATCAGCAACAAAATAATAATAAAAATTCCATGGTCAGCAATCAATCACTTCCATAGAAAATGGGATATATAGGGACCTAAATATCTATCCGAAAGAATCTTTTTATTTTCAACATCGATTGCACACAAATATTGGAGAGAGAGAGAGAGAGAGAGAGAGAGAGAGAGGAGAGAGAGAGAGAGAGAGGAGAGAGAGAGAGAGAGATTACACTGAAGCAACAGGATTGTTGCAAATAATGAGAAATGACGTCTGGTTGTCTAATTCCACGTCAATGTTACTTCTCTTTTTCATTCTCTCACCAAAGAGGGAAACAGATTAATGATCCTCTCTCTCTCTCTCTCTCTCTCTCTATCTCTCTCTCCTCTCTCTCTCTCTCTCCTCTCTCTCTCTCTCTCCTCTCTCTCCTCTCTCTCCATGATTTCCTTCGTATCCAAAACACTACAAAATTGGAGACAGGTTTCCTCAAAGTTTATCATCACCCGAGACGTTCATTTGAAAAGTCATAAGCCTTTCTGGGATTCTGTTTATCACTAATGTGTCTTACAAGTCTTTCATCAGTCTTTCTAATGGAAGGCTTCAAGCCAAGACTATTCCTGTGTTTGAGAATTCTTTGTTCCTTTCTTTTATTTGATTTTTCTTAAGTTTAAAATTCGTCTCACTTTTCTGGGATTAAGATTTTTTTATGGCGAATGGAGGCAAAAGATGTAAATGATGAGGTATTTAAAGATGAAGCCAAAGTAGCTTAACAAATAGACCCATTTGCCTCTTTGTTAATTTTCCTTTTGCTGTTTTAAAGGTTGGTCATCAATGGTAGAGACAATGGAGAGACTTCTCCCATTTCAGCAGAGAAATCACGACCAACCTGAGACGCGTCTGGAACAGGAATCGTCACAAATCAGAGGATTTCAAAGGTTGCCTCATAGTCATTTTTATTTCCTTTTTATATTATATACGGAAGGGTTTTGATATCAGCCAGTAGGTTAGTTAGAGGATGGCTATCAATAATAGCTCCCCCCCCCCCCCCCTCTCTCTCTCTCTCTCTCTCTCTCTCTCTCTCTCTCTCTCTCTCTCTCTCTCTCTCTCTCTCTGACCACAAAATATCTATAAGAAGTTTCATATCCCGCGGTAATGGGTTAGCAGAAACCATAAGAGTCCATGGAAATGGAAATATGAAAACTATTAAATTCGAGATTGACTGTAAAAGATGGGGAAATAGAACTTGCGGGAGATATAGAGATATGTTGGTCAGTTTATGCGCTAGCCTGACTGTTAAAATCATTCATTGCTTCTCTGATGTTGGATTTAGTTTTTTGAAATGCGGTTGGATTCATGAGCCCCTGGCCAACATAGCAAGCGACTATAAGCCTAAGAGTTCCAACAAGGAAAAATAACTCAGTGAGGAATGGAAAACTACAAGAGAAGTAATAAACACTTAAAAATAAAATATTCCAAGAACAGTAACATTTATATAAATGTTTCATATTAAAAAAAACCAAAAAGGTTCTAGAAAAGGGGACAAAGTTGTACCCTCAAGCAAGAGAACTCTACTCCAAGACAGTGGAAGACCATGGTACAGAGGCTGTGGCACTACCCAAGACTTGAGAACAATGTTGACGATATTTTCTTTACTTAAATGTCTTGTTTTGTTTGCTATATCCTTGAAAGAAAGAGAGAGAGAGAGAGAGAGGAGAGAGAGAGAGAGAGAGAGAGAGAGAGAGAGAGAGAGAGAGGAGAGAGATAGTATATAAATATACACAAACCTATTTATATAACTATATGTTTATTAAAATGCATAATAAGCGAGTAACTATATTTCGACCAATGTGTTTGGAAGGTGTTAATATTATAACATGATCAATCCCTGGATTATTTATGACTCTTTGCTTTAAAATGAACTTAACTTTTTCGAGGTTAAACCCAGTTATTTTATTAATCTCTGCCTCTCTTTCGTTCAGTTTTTTTTTGATAAATTTTTTCACGTTAAACTCTAATTGTTCATTAC
>NC_090756.1:54260376-54272876 GCF_036898095.1 Palaemon carinicauda
ATATATATATATATATATATATATATATATATATATATATATATATATATATATATTACCCTAGCACATCTCTATTTCCAGTGCTGACGTCGGCATAAAACTTTCTTATTTCAATTCCTGTGAGGCGGTTAGAGCTACCAAATGGACGAGATTTCGGTAACATTTGTTTAATTTATGAAATCTGAAAATCAAAGGGGAGAGAGCGAGAGAGCATTTGTACCCTCACCTCCTGTCTTGTAGCAATGAACAGACGTCTTTAGTCTCCAAATCTTGGCCAATATCACCGGGATAAATACGGCCAAACAATGACACAGTTTAAAACTATTCTAAGCACCTCATCACTTTTTCTTTTGGCTCGATTCTTGCAAGACGTTGCTATAAAAGACGTCTGAAATTATTTTCTCTCAACGAGACAAACTGTAAACTCAATTATTCTTACCTAAAGGTAAGTGATATTCTTAATGTCGTCCATATTATTTTTTTTCTTTGGGAGGGGGGTAGGGGGGGGAGTGGGGAGGCATTTTTTATTATAGCATAATAGATTTGATACCAAGATATGGGTATGAAAATTTTATTAAAAATGTATTCATGAAAACATAAGGATTTGCCAAAATATATTTTTTCATAAAAGTTACCAAAAAAAAAGAATATTATTAATTTTTTTTGCTTTTGGTGTGTGTGCATATATATATATATATATATATATATATATATATATATATATAGTATATATATATATATATATATATATATATATATATATATATGTATATATATATATACATATATATTTGGTGTGTGTGCATATATATATATATATATATATATATATATATATATATATATATATATATATAATATATATATATATATATATATATATATATATATATATATATATATATATATATATATATATATATATATATATATAAACAGGATCAGATACTTAGTTTTCCCATTCCTTGCAACCTTTGTCTTCTGGAAATTGCAATGGCTAACTTAATCACATTGAATCTCTCTGAAATGTATATCAGTACGAATTAGATTTGATTACTTTTATCAATCTTCAGCAGTAATTCCTATAGTTTTATTCAAACTGATAACAACATCCGACAATTATTGAATATTTAAATCAGGGTTATTATTATTATTATGATTATTATTATTATTATTATTGTTATTATTATTATTATTATTATTATTATCATTATTATTATTATTATTATTATTATTATTATTATTATTATTATTATTATTATTATTATTATTATTATTATTATTATTATTTTTGCCTTTCATTATTCCATCCTTGGACTTTAAATCCATCTTCAGATATTGAGCTAAATTCTTTACTTATTGGTTCCAATAATGTGAATGGACAAATCCACTTTACAAGAAGAACAGAGTCTTTAGAATATTATATTTTCATAACATTCATTTTAAATGTTTTGGGAATTTTCCTTGAAATAAATCAAACAATGAATAATGAAAGACTTGTGATTAATGATGTTCTTATGATGGAAAACTAATAATTTCATTCTATAATATCACTGGATTCAAGGAATGATTCGGCCTCATTGTTCGCTGGAATAGGAATTCTAATATCTTTGTTAATAATAATAATAATAATAATAATAATAATAATAATGATGATGATGATAATAATAATAATAATAATAATAATAATAATAATAATAATAATAATAATAATAATAACAACAATAATAATAATAATAATAATAGTAGTAGTAGTAGTAGTAGTAGTAGTATTGATATATAACCGAATGGATAGTATTACAAACTATATATACACACACACATATATATATATATTATATATATATATATATATTTATATATATATATATATATATATATATATATACGCTGAATATTTAAAGCTCTCTTTACTTTACACTCAAAATAAAATTGGATGATTACTTTACTTCTAACGGGAACTATTCTCAAATCAACCTCTTACTTTGGTTCTTAGTCAGGGGTGCGAGTAAAGCACACTTTGAAGAAATAAATATATTATATAAAAAATCAACAACTCATTTTTAACACCACAATTATATCACTCGAAATCAATTTATACAGATATTTAATTTTAACAATTATTTGATGAATTAATGATAATTTAACATTTATAGAAAAATAAATTAGAACTACACTTACATATACTTACCCGCTGTTCTTATGTCCTTAGGTTCACACAAGGTTACCGAACGGCTAAGCAAAATAAATACGCTACACTGTTTAACCTAATCTCCCAGGGCCAGTTAAAAAAAATTATGCTATAAAAGGTACTTACACTAATTCACAATACTTTTAACTTAGACAAACAATAATATCACCAATGTTTGAACAACACTATACATATATATATTATATTATATATATATATATATATAATATATATATATATATATATATATATATATATATATATATATATATATATATATATATATATATATATATATGTGTGTGTGTGTGTGGTCTATATATATATATATATATATATATATATATATATATATATATATATATATATATATATATATATATATATATATATATATATATATATATATATATATATATTATCATTATTATTATTATTATCATTATTATAATTTTATTATTATTATTATTATTATTATTATTATTATTATTATTATTATTATTATTATTATTATTATTATTATTATTATTATTAGCTAAGCTACAACCTTAGTTAGGAAAGCAGGTTGCTATAAGCCCAAGGGCTCTAACAAGGAAAAATGGCATAGTAAGGAAAGGAAAGAAGGGATTAAATCAACTACAAGAAAAGTAATGAATAATTGAAATAAAATATTTTAAGGGAACTGCAAAGCATTAACAATACACTGCAGTATTAAACTCCTATGTATTTATACATACACAGTGTGTGTGTGTATATATATATATATATATATATATATATATATATATATATATATATATATATATATATATATATATATATATATATATATATATATATATATATATATATATATATATATATATATATATATACCTTTGTAGTACTTTTTATAGACCGATAGTACAGATGCCGAATAAGATTAGATCTAATACACTCCGTAGTACCCTCTCCCGGGGAACCTCTGTTTAATGGTTCGTATGACAAATAAGAGTTTCCAATTTGCAAAACCTTAGTTTCTGTCTATCAAGTAGTCTTTTAGGTATTCAAAAGCTTAATCTCCAATACTGATGGACCATAGATCATTTAGCAGCAGTTCACGCACAAATGTATCAAAGAATACCACATTTGTGTTATCCATCTTTTCCCGCATATCCTTCACAACTAAACAGATGACTGTCTCCGTAGAGTATAGTTTTTCTGTAAGTTAGACTCGTTCTCTGCAAAGCTTCTAAATTTATTAATTCTAAGTGAATAATTAGACTTTCAAGAATTACATATTCTACCACTTCTGAAATAAGGAAGAGATTCGAAAATAGGTCTGTATGAACTTTTCAGAACCGCTGTAACTATAGCCACTTTCTTAGATGTTGGAAACCAGTATTTTTGATATTTTGAAATCTCGTTAGTGTTATCTGAGTACCTTGTGTAGCATTAATCTGATATTGAGTTTTTGTAAGTAACCTAATTATATTTTCTGTATTATTATTATTATTATTATTATTATTATTATTATTATTATTATTATTATTATTATTATTATTATTATTATTATTATTATTATCACAAGCTAAGCTACAGACTATTTGGAGAAGCAGGATGCTATAAGCCAAAAGGGTTTAAATGGCCCAATGAGGAAATTATATAAGGAATCCGAAAGATTATTGAGCACAAGTATACTCTAAAGAAGGAGAACTTTAACCCAAGATAATGGAAGACCATGATATAGAGGCTATAGCACTACCGAAGACTAGAGAACAATGGTTTGATTTTGTTGTCTCCTTCTCTTAGAAGAGTTGCTTATCATAGCTAGAGAGTCTCTTCTACCATTACTAACTGAAAAGTAGCTATTGAATAATAATGCTTTATGATTTTATTATCTTAGAATAAGCAGCAAAACTAAATTGATCTAGTTAACAAAATATATATTCTAAATTTTCTAAAAAAAAAAAAAAAAAAAAATTTACCAATTTTATTGGTGATTCCAAATACATATTCTACCCACTAGGCTACTTGGCTTTGTGTAACACTGGGTCTTGCTTAGTATATAAGAAGGGACTGTACTTATGTGAATGAATGTAATAAGTTCAAACAATGTTGGCACCTATGCTGTGATGTTTATAAGTGATTGAAGGTAGTAGGTTGGCCAGGGCACCAGCCACCCGTTGAGATACTGCCACTAGAGAGTTATGGGGTCTTTTGGCTGGCCAGACAGTAATACATTGGATCCGTCGGTCTGGTTACGGTTAAGTTTCCTTTTGCCTACACATACACACAGCAAATAGTCTGGCCTATTCTTGTACTTATTCTCCCTTAGTCCTCGTGCACCTGACAACACTGAAATTACCAAATAAATGAAAAGGAAAAGAGCTGAGCATGACTAGGCCTTACTCCCCTTTTCACAGAAAAGAGTGAGGATTCCGAGCCCCTAAAGCAGGCTTTTGGTTCCATGTTGGAATAAGATGGTTGAAATATTTTTGTAAGGTGTGCCAGGAACTCTGTATTTCGTAAACAACTTCCCTAGGAGTTTACCTTCCTCCATTTGAAAGGCCTCAGTCAGGTCAATCAAGACTACGTATGAGTTAATTGCAGCCTCAGAATAGCACCAGGTACAATGAAGGGAGGAAAATTAGACTGAGATGGTATGGACACATAAGAGACAAGAAGAAGACCATCCGATAAGGAAGGTGAGGGATATGGGACTACCTGGTAGGAGAAGATTAGGTAGATCAAAATTGTTAGAGATTGACTGTTTGAAGAGAGACAGGAGGGAGTTGGTATTGAGCGACGACAATGCACTGGATCGAAGAAAATGGATGAATGTGTTCAAGAACCATTGCAGAGATCCCAAATAGGAATAAGGATGTAGAAGAAGAAGAAGAAGAAGAAGAAGACGATTTTGTGTTTTGGTTTCGATATATTTTTATTGCACCACTCATGTATCCAATGGATAGCTCTTGCCATTTGCTTCCTGTAGATTTGCATCAGTACATGCAGGTCCCCATTGGGCAGCAGCAGAGGATGTGGTCCATGGTTTGGGGTTTTTCAACTACTTGGGCAATCAGCATTTTGACATATCCCCTTTTCTGAAATCTATCTCCTTTTTACATGACTTGGAGTCTTGCTCTATATGGAATGGGCCACACTCATACATGCAAATTGCATCCATTTAGTCAAGTGCAAGTCCAAGATGGAAACCCTGTACTGGAAATGTCACCTGGAATACAGTCAGGACTTCAGCTTCGGCGCTTTATTATGATTTTTATTGTTCTAAAAATTTCGTGAAATTCTGAAAGCTTATCAAGTTCCTGTACGAGTGTTAAAATTTGGCAGAGTATCAATAAACGACAAAACAACGTTAGTATAGTTCAGTACAGTGTGAAAAGGCTTAGATCAGCTTTTTAGAATGTCAGTTTCTTTTATGAGGCTGTGTGACTGGAGAGGTTGTTTTTATTTTGCCCATTAAAGATTTGGATGGAATTACAGAAGCCCTTACCAGTTGATTCAAGCTCTTTCTGTCCACCAGCAGTTCTGTAGCATGCCTGTGCGTAAGAGTTAAGATTTTGCAAGGGATGCTTTATAATTATTCCTTTTTTTTCTGAGACATTGGGTATGTTGACTGGGAGCTCATATCCAACCAGTCTGCTACCTAAGCTACCTCCCTAGTTGAAAAAGTAGGAAGCTGTAAGACCAAGGGGTTGAAAACGAAAATTAAGCAAGTGAGGAAAGGAAATAAGGAAACGGATAGAATAATGTGCTTGAGTGTACCTATTCGGTCTGAAGAAGCAGCAAGGTCGATCAGCACATGTCATCTTTAAAAGAAAGCAACAACAGGCCTGAAAAGATGTCACCAGAGAATGCAAATACTCATTTGGACATGTCATCTATGTCATAAGATATTAAAATTACAAGACTAGGCCTAAATGATGCACACAGATAGCAGGGAATATTGAGACTGTTTGAGAACTAGTTAAGATCCGGTATTGACAAATTTTAACTGGAAGTTGGTATGTCAAAACACCATAGCGGACAGTCCCCTTAAACATCATCATGAGTAACCATGGACTGCTAGCATTCAGTGTCATCTTGAAAAATATTTGGTACAAGG
This sequence comes from Palaemon carinicauda, assembly GCF_036898095.1. Classification (NCBI taxonomy): domain Eukaryota; kingdom Metazoa; phylum Arthropoda; class Malacostraca; order Decapoda; family Palaemonidae; genus Palaemon; species Palaemon carinicauda. The sequence continues at coordinate 54,266,676 of NC_090756.1, forward strand.
AAATCTTCATCAAGAGATTTTCCAGACAAAATAAAACTAAAAAATTTTCCTATGAATGTCCATCATCCAATTAAAAATGAGAGAATATATCTATGAACTGGTCCTTTTGTCACCTTAAAAAAGATATGGTACAAGCAAATCGTCATGAGGAGACATAGCAGAATAGGAAAAGCCTACACCTTTTTCCTCTGCATAGTCCATCATCCATTTAAAGATGAGAGAATAGAACTAGAAACTTGTCCTTCTGTCACTTTGAAAAGATTTGGTACAAGCAAGTATTCATCAAGAGACATTACAGACTAGGAAAAGCTAGACCATTTCCCTTCTGCATAGTCCATCTTCCAGATACAAATGAGAAAGTAGATCTTGAAACAGGTCCTACTGTCACTTTGAAAAATATTTGGTACAAGCAAATCTTCATAAAAAGACATAGTAGACTAGAAAAAGCTACTTTTTTGAGAGGCCTTTTTATATGCTTTTATTTTAGATAGGTTTTGTGCTTTTTATGATTTTAAAGGTGTTTATATATGCTATTTAGATTATTTTGAATGCCTTGAGATAATTTTTTAATTTTTGTAAAGGTTTTTCAAATGTTTTCATATAATTTTTATGTTATGTAACTTATTTCAGATATTTTTGGATGCAATTTAGATTTTTTTTTTTTTATTATATTAATATGCTTTTTGAGATGCTCCATTTAGATGTTTTTAGAGGCTTTATTGGCTGCTCTATTTAGATGCTTTTTACAGCTGCCTTTAGATGTTTTTTTGAAATGTCCTTGATTTCTTGCCACCTTTATGTGTCTGTATACATACTTATTGAAACGCGACCTGCAAGGCATCGCAAGCCTATGTAACACTGTGCGCTACACATATCATGTGTTGGATATTTGCATCCCTATTATTATTATTATTATTATTATTATCATTATCATTACCATCACAAGCTAAGCTACAACCTTAGTTGGAGAAGCAAGATGCTATAAGCCCAGTGGTCCCAACAGGGGAAAAATAGCCCAGTGATGATAGGAAACAAGGAAATTGATAAACTAAAAGAAAAAGTAATGAACAATTAAAATGAAATATTTTAAGAACAGCAACAACATTAAACTAAATCTTTCATGTACAAACTATTAAAACATCAAGAAAACAAGAGGAAGGGAAATAAGATAAAATGCGTGCCCGAGTGTACCCTCAAGCCAGAGAACTCTCACCCACGGCAGTGAAGACCATGGTACAGAGGCTATGGCACTACCTGAGACTAGAGAACAATGGTTTGATTCTAGAGTGACCTTCTCCGATAAAGGTTGCTTACCATGGCTAAAGAGTCTTTTTTACCCTTGCCGTGAGGAAAGCGACCATTGAACAACGACATTGCAGTAGTTAACCCCTTAAGCGAAGAAGAATTGTTTCGTAATCTCAGTGTTGTCAGGTGTATGAGGACAGAAAAGAATATGGAAAGAATATGCCAGACTATTCGATGCATGGTAGACAAAATAAGCCATAACCAGAGAGAGGATTGTAATGTCCAACTGTTTGTTCAGTCAAAAGACCAAATAACTCTCTAGTAGTAGTATCTCAACAGGTGGCTGGTACCATGGGCCAACCTACTATGTACATTATAAAGTACCGTTGCATTTATACATCCGTACTAGATTTTTTTTATAAACTACTTCAAGAAGAGCACACAAGTTCTTAGTTTTTATCCAGTAATGAGATCAAATTCTTTCATAGGCTTTTGTTGTGTTCGATCGCTTATACTTTCGAATTGTTTACATGACGTCATCAGAGAGTTATCGAGTAGAAACCATTTAGTATTGTACAAGTGAAGCAATTTGTTATAGATCCTACAGTATATCATGAAGAACCACATCATGCACACTGCTGTCATGTCTTCTCCTAACAGATGACAGACGATCAACTCTGATTGACACTCAATTCGTTTGACTTACTTCCAGTTGGGAGAGAATTTTACAGATGCAGAAAAACACACATAATTCGACATTGTATTTCATAAAAACTCTTTTCAAATGAAATATATCATCTTTATACGAAAAACTCAAAGGAAAAAGAATGAAAGAAATTTTTTTTAATTTTCTGGCGAAGAGATTTTCCCCCGACTATGAGTATGATTGTCTATTACTTCTGGGAGTATTCCAAGTTAAGGACGCACTTAGTCTTTCATCGCTTTAAATTATATATAATTTTTCTTTGGTATCTACATTCCATTACGTTTGTTTATATCTATTTCTTCTTCTTTAAGCCAGCAAGTGGAAATACTAAGGGGCAGCAGGGTATGCACGTCAAAAAAAAACCTGCGGCAATCAAAATCAGGAAAGTTTCATACTCTCTCTCTCTCTCTCTCTCTCTCTCTCTCTCTCTCTCTCTCTCTCTCTCTCTCTCTCTCTCTCTCTCTCTCTCAATGTGGTTATTTCCTTATATACAAAACAGGAAATACATGAAACAGACTTCCAGCAGATGTAGTAACACGGTAAATGACTTCGAGAATGAATTATACATGATCATAGAAACTCAAAATGTTTGAACTATATCGTTCTCTGCAAGAGCAAATGGAATATCCTCGGATGGACTAAAAAGTCTTTGAGACATCCAAATTCCTTGTAACTCTCTCTCTCTCTCTCTCTCTCTCTCTCTCTCTCTCTCTCTCTCTCTCTCTCTCTCTCTCTCTCTCTCTCTCTCTCTCTCTCTCTCTCACTTTTTGATTCCAGACCATTTTGATTAAAAACCAGGAATATTCCATTTCCAACCTTGATGGAATCCAGGAACGGGTTTGATTGCTTAAAGTTGTCTTCTTTAAAATGGGTTGAAATCTCTTGAAATAAACTGGAAATTTTAACTCACTTGATAAACTGTTATCTTCTTTACTCTTGTGACATTCGAAAAGATATAAACTATTTTCATGATTTTATTTTCATCTTTTTCCCTTTAGCATAAGTGAAGAAAAAATATTCTATTTGAAGTAAAAGTTATGTTTTTTTTTTCAGACTTGAAATATGTCCTTGGTTTGTTTTTCTTACGGGTTCGTAGTTTGTAGTTTGGATTAAATACACCTTTGAGCATCTTTTTTTTTTTATTATGATTTGCAAAATAATTTCCTACACTTGGAAATTAGTTTTCTGTATCTAGTGGAAATACTTTTCCCAAAATTCCATTTTCACTATTTATTACTAAATTTTTAGATATTGTTTATATATAAAAAAACATTTATGGTTTTTGAGATATAGTTTAATCGTTTGCAAAAAGAACAATACTTTTTGATATGAGATTTGGCTACCTGAAATGTTCTTAGTGCTCAAAGGGGAAAAATTAACGCTATCGCTTGGTTTTAGATATTGTTTATATATAAAAAAAACATTTATGGTTTTGAGATATAGTTTAAATCGTTTGCAAAAAGAACAATACTTTTTGATATGAGATTTGGCTACCTGAAATGTTCTTAGTGCTCAAAGGGGAGAAAGTAACGCTATCGCTTGGTTCAGGTCAAGACACTTGTCTGAGATTTAATTTAGTAACCAACTAAGGTACAGTAGTACAGTTAGCTTGATTAATTCCGGTACACTTCGTGGGAAGCTAAGGAGACGTCTGACAGCTTTACTTTATAGCAGGTAACGCTGTTGGTAACACTGAGATCGTAAGCACGTGATCAATATTTTTTTTTAATCATTTTACGAAGTGTTTATAAAAACATACTATTTGCATAACAGCATATTTCAAAATTAATAAGAAAACGTTTGATCACTTGTCCAGAAGATTAAGGGACTTTGTTGGCTTACGAGCGTTGTATTGGTCTGCGAGCATTAATTTCCCGCAGTAAGCGTATTTTTGTTTGATAACTTTTGACAAGACTAAAATTGCCGCAGAGATTCCAGGCGTAATAAGCCACACCCCCTGATGACGTCATAGCCAATCATGTGGTCTCCCTCGTTAACAGCGATCACAACACATCCCCTTAAGGGAGATAGCGTGATTGATTATGACGCCATCATGGGTTGAGGCTTATTTCGCCCAGAATCTGTGCGGTGACTATAGCAGGTGATTCGTCACACGGTACCCATACAAAACCCACTAGTGTTCATGGGCATTCTGCAAGTATTTTGTTTTGCATTACCTGACACTGCAACCCTCATTAGTTCAGAACCTTCTTCTTCCACTCTCTGAGCAGCAACGTAAAAGAGTCGTGCATCTTTGTAATTTATTTTTTGTACAGTTTTGACCCTTTCAAATTACTGATGGCTGTTGTTCATCATTAATACATTATGTGCTGCATTGCGACAATGATGCATAAGATGATTAAGAAAGAAGTTAAAGATTACTCGAGGGGCTTGAAGCCTTCCATTAGAAAGAATGATGAAAAACTTGTAAGACATATTAGTGATAAACAGCATCCCAGAAAGGCATTGCAATAGTCTTTTCAAATGAATGTCTCCGGTGATGATAAACTTTGAGGAAACCTGTCTCCAAGTTTGTAGTGTTCTGGATACGAAGGAAATCATAGGGGGGAGAGAGAGAGAGAGAGAGAGAGAGAGAGAGAGAGAGAGAGAGAGAGAGAGAGAGAGAGAGAGAGTTTAGTGTATGGTTTCCTGTTTAAACATAAAGCTAGACAGTATATATATATATATATATATATATATATATATATATATATATATATATATATATATATATATATATATATATATATATATATATATATATATATATATATATATACAGCTATTTAGATGAAAAGAAAGATCTAAAGACAGAGATAGATAGATAGATGGAAAGACATCAGCAACAAAATAATAATAAAATTCCTTGGTCAGCAATCAATCACTTCCATAGAAAATGGGATATATAGGGACCTAATATCTATCCGAAAGAATCCTTTTATTTTCAACATCGATTGCACACAAATTTTGGAGAGAGAGAGAGAGGAGAGAGAGAGAGAGAGAGAGAGAGAGAGAGAGAGAGAGAGAGGAGAGAGAGTGAGAGAGAGAGGGGGGGGGGAGAGATTGCACTGAAGCAACAGGATTGTTGCAACAATGAGAAATGACGTCTGGTTGTCTAATTCACGTCAATGTTACTTCTCTTTTTCATTCTCTCACCCAAGAGGGAAACAGATTAATGATCCCCCCCCCCTCTCTCTCTCTCTCTCTCTCTCTCTCTCTCTCTCTCTCTCTCTCTCTCTCTCCTCTCTCCCTCTCTCTCTCTCCCCATGATTTCCTTTGTATCCAAAACACTACAAACTTGGAGACAGGTTTCCTCAAAGTTTATCATCACCCGAGACGTTCATTTGAAAAGACATAAGGCCTTTCTGGGATTCTGTTTATCACTAATATGTCTTACAAGTCTTTCATCAGTCTTTCTAATGGAAGGCTTCAAGCCAAGACTATTCCTGTGTTTGAAAATTCTTTGTTCCTTTCTTTTATTTTGATTTTTCTTAAGTTTAAAATTCGTCTCACTTTTCTTGGATTAAGATTTTTTTATGGCGAATGGAGGGCAAAAGATGTAAATGATGAGGTATTTAAAGATGAAGCCAAAGTAGCTTAACAAATAGACCCATTTGCCTCTTTGTTCATTTTCCTTTTGTTGTTTTTAAAGGTTGGTCATTAATGGTAGAGACAATGGAGAGATTTCTCCCATTTCAGCAGAGAAATCACGACCCAACCTGAGACGCGTCTGGAACAGGAATCGTCACAAATCAGAGGATTTCAAAGGTTGCCTCATAGTCATTGTTATTTCCTTTTTATATTATATACGGAAGGGTTTTGATATCAGCCAGTAGGTTAGTTAGAGGATGGCTATCAATAATAGCTCCCCCCCCCCCTTCTCTCTCTCTCTCTCTCTCTCTCTCTCTCCTCTCTCTCTCTCTCTCTCTCTCTCTCTCTCTCTCTCTGACCACAAAATATCTATAAGAAGTTTCATATCCCGCGGTAATGGGGTTAGCAGAAACCATAAGAGTTCATGGAAATGGAGTATGAAAACTATTAAATTCGAGATTGAATGTAAAAGATGGGGAAATAGAACTTGCGGGAGATTATAGAGATATGTTGGTCATTTTATGCGCACGCCTGACTCTTAAACTCATTCATTGCTTCTCTGATGTTGGATTTAGTTTTTTGAAATGCGTTTGGATTCATGAGTCCCTGGCCAACATAGCAAGCGACTATAAGCCTAAGAGTTCCAACAAGGAAAAATA